>NC_090648.1:27153619-27453619 GCF_040937935.1 Hyperolius riggenbachi
TCTCCCCGTTACCACCGGAAAGGGAGAAAAGCCTGAGGAAAAACTTTTCAAGTTGTTATGCACAAATTCTGCGAAAGGCAAGAATTTTGCCCATTCCAATTGTGCATCAGCCACATAGCATCTAAGGAACTGCTCTAATGACTGGTTAACCCTTTCAGTTTGCCCATTGGTTTGTGGGTGGTAGCCGGAGGAAAATGACAGGTTCATCCCCAGATGATGACAAAATGCTCTCCAGAATCTGGACACGAACTGAACTCCCCTATCTGACACCACATTCTCACGGGATGCCATGCAACCGGAAAATGTGCTGAATGAAGAGATCTGCCAACTCTTGGGCAGAGGGGAATCCGTCCAGCGGAATGAAATGAGCCATCTTGCTGAACCTGTCGACTACCACCCAGATCACCGTTTTACCCTCTGACCTGGGAAGTTCCCCCACAAAGTCCATTGACAAATGGGTCCATGGTTCCTTAGGCACTGGCAATGATTGCAGAGTGCCCACAGAAGCCTGATGGGATGGTTTGTTCCTGGCACAAATGGAACAATCCTATACAAATTCCTTACAATCTAGAGCCAAGGATGGCCACCAGACACATCTGGACAGCAGATCCTGTGTCCGTGCAGCCCCAGGGTGCCTTGCATTCTTGTGTGCATGAAATAACTGCAAGATTTGTAGACGAAAGGGAAGTGGCACAAATAGAACCCCTCTCAGGTTTCCCCTCGGGAACATCTTGTTGATAGGGGCCTAGAGTGGTGGACCAATCTTCCTAAGTCTCAGTGGCCGCCAAGACCACCTTCTCTGGAAGAATGCTCTCAGGCTCAAAACATCTAGACAGGGCATCTGCTTTAACATTTTTACTACCTGGCTTATAAATAATAACAAATCTGAATCTCGAGAAAAATAGGGACCAGCGAGCCTGTCGGGGAGTAAGTCTCTTAGCCCCTTCAATGTATTCCAAATTAAATTCTTATGATCTGTATAGACTTTGATCACATGTTCTGCCCCCTCGAGCCAATGGCGCCATTCCTCAAATGCGAGTTTAATGGCCAGAAGCTCCCTGTTCATGACATCGTAATTTTTTTCAGCGGGGGAGAATTTACGTGAGAAAAATGCACAGGGGTGCAACCTGTCTTGATAACCAGAATGTTGTGACAGTACAGCCCCCACCCTAACCTCTGATGCATCCACCTCCACAATAAAGGGATGAGTGACATCCACATGCCTCAAGATAGGAGCGGAACTAAACAGCTTCTTTAATGATGAAAAGGCAGAGTGTGCTTCTTCTGACCAGTTATAAGTATCCGTCCCTTTCTTGGTGAGCTTAGTGAGGGGTGCCACTACAGAAAAGAATCCTTTGATAAATCTTCTATAGTAGTTGGCGAAGCCTATGAATCTCTGGTGGGCCTTCAACCCCACGGATTGTAGCCACTCCAGAATGGCAGAGACTTTTCCAGGGTCCATAGAAAGCCCGGAGGTAGAAATGATATACCCCAAAAATGGAACTTCAGACACTTCAAAGAGACATTTTTCTAACTTAGCATACAAGGAATGCTGCCTAAGTTTTTTCAAAACAAACTTTACATGTTCCCTGTGTTCTGTCAGGTTAGATGAGAAGATCAGTATATCATCCAAATATACCAGAACGAACTTCCTCAGGACTTTTCTGAACACCTCATTGATCAACTCCTGGAAGACGGCGGGGGCGTTACACAACCCGAAGGGCATGACAAGATACTTGTAGTGCCCATCGGGTGTGTTAAATGCCGTCTCCCATTCGTCACCCTCCCTTATGCATACCAGGTTGTATGCTCCTCTTAAATCGAGTTTAGAGAAGATACTTGCATTAGTCACCTGAGAGAATAAATCATCTATGAGAGGGAGTGGGTAATGATTTTTTATGGTAATCTTGTTCAATCCCCGATAATCGATACAAGGGTGAAGCCCACCATCCTTTTTCTGGACAAAAAAGAACCCTGCTCCGGCCGGAGACTGAGAATGACGAATAAACCCTTTGGCCAGGTTTTCCTTAATGTAATCCTGCATAGCAAGTTTTTCAGGACCAGAAAGGTTATACAAATGACCTCTAGGGGGCATACATCCTGACTTTACCTCAATAGAGCAGTCAAAACTTCGGTGTGGGGGAAGTTTGTCTGCCGACTTGGGACAGAACACATCCGCAAATTCTGCATACTGCCTAGGCACCCCTTCCACCTGAACCTTGGTGGCGCAAACAGCAATTTTCTCCATGCAATGATGATGACAAAAGGATGACCAGCTTAACAACTGGCCGGAACTCCAGTCAATCTGAGGAGAATGCTTTTGCAACCACGGCATCCCAAGGATCACAGTGGAGGTTGCCATTCGAAGCACAAAAAACTGTAACTTTTCTTTATGTAATACCCCTATATGACACAACAGTTTGGGGGTCTGAGAGAGAGGCTGTTTACACTGCAGGGGGGAATCATCCACTGCTGTCATCAAAATCTGTCTGTCTAATGGGATTAGGGGAATCCCTAATTTCATAACAAAATCATAGTCAATAAAATTGGCTGCAGAGCCCGAATCCACAAATGCTTGAGTGGACAAAATTTGCCCTTCCCAGTTGATAGAACAGGGAAGGAGCAACCATTTATCTGTTAGAGGTAATGCTGGCTCGCCTAGGGTAGTACCTCTGACTACACCTAGGCGGCAGCGTTTCCCGACTTCTTAGGGCAGTTCTGTACTACATGACCCTTTTCTGCGCAGTATAAACAGAGTCTCTCTGACCGTCTTCGGTTCTTCTCTACCTCTGATAATTTTGAATGTCCGATTTGCATCGGTTTTCCAGAGGAGGAGAAGGTGATTGAGAGACATTAGGAACAGACCTCACAGAGTATCTCCCACGAGTCTGCCTATGATAACGAATTCGGCGATCAATCTTTACCGCCAATGCAATCGCTTAATCGACAGTTTTGGGCTCTGGATGAGCAAGCATGACATCAGAGACTGGGTCAGATAACCCCATTAAGAAACAATCTAATAAAGCAAACTTTCCCCATCTAGCCGACACAGCCCACCTTCTAACTTCTGCAGCATAAGTTTCCACTGTGTTACGTCCCTGTCTGAGGGTCCTTAGCTTCCTTTCAGCATTGGCTGCGATATCGGGATCATCATATATGATAGCCATGGTCTTAAAAAACTCCTGAACTGAAGATAATGCTTTATGACCACTAGGAAGACTGTATGCCCATGTCTGTGAATCCCCTAATAATAGGGTTCAAATGAGGGTCACCCTCTGACTCTCTGATCCTGAGGAAATGGGTCTCATCTCAAAGTAAGAAAGGCAACGATTTCTGAAATTCTGAAAATCAGATTTATGCCCTGAAAACTTTTCAGGAAGAGGCATTTTTAACTCTACAACTGAAGGGGACTGCACTGGTGCGGTTGCAGGCTGGAGGGTCTGTACAACTCCAGCCAGCTGGGTGATCTGAGTCTGTTGGGTATTGACCAGCAGAGTTAAATTATTCACCGCTGTGGTCAAGGCCCCAACTTGGCTACACAGTGCGTCCATAGACATTTTGGTCTGCTGTTCTGTAACGATAAGTGTCAGCAAGTAACAGAGTTCTGATTATCAGGTGATCTGCAGAATCACCAATAATACAAGTATACCAGACAGCTAATGTGTAGCAAGTATAGTGCTTGGTGCAACAGTAGTACTGATAGGTTAGCTATACCACACCAGAGGAGCTGGTGGGCACTAACAGTACAGAGCCTCTCACCAGAGACAAGGGCCCTCTGGTGAGAGTAGAGTAGTCAGACTAACGGAGTTGGCAACAGACAGACTGATACAGTACCAAATCGGAAGGCAAAGGCAGGAAGGTATAAACCGGCAGAGTCAGCAACAAGATCAGATGGGCAGAAGTACAGAATCACAGAACAGAGGAGTGGTCAGAATGGGCAAAAGACATATACAGATAATAAACAGTATTTCAGTTATAATTATAGCTATCAACAATCCTATCTCTGTGTGAAATCCCGGGTTTCCTCCCGGATCAAAGCACACCGGATCTAACTAAGGTCTGATCGCTAACACGAAGTATTCACAACAGCAGACAAGTTGCAAGTGATTCAGCGAGGCTTAAGAAGCAGAGGAGACTCCTTCGGTACGCCCCCTCTCATCAGCCAATGTGGAGCGGTGGACGTCTCCTCTGACGTCAGCCGACCGGCCAGTCAGCTGACGCGCCTTTTCCCCGCATACAGGTCCTTTCTGTGCGCGCGCGCGCACACGACAATGCGACCCTATGTGCTGCTGACAAACCCGTCCTCGGCGTGCTAGATGCCCGAGGCACGGATAGATCACTAGACAGGGAGATGGAGGCAGCTGCGGTGGTATCGCTGTTCACCGCAGCTGTCTCTTTTACATTTGTTACACTAATAAAGTAAAATTTAATTTGGCTGCAGGACCTGCCACTGGGGAAGTGAGTCTTCCCCATCCTGGCAGGCTCGGCAGGGTATGTGGCAGCAGGATAGAGTTGAGGCAGAGAGCTTTAACCTCATGGGGGATACAATTATATCGCCCAGGAGGTGGCGCAGCACTATTTTTTAAAAATTTTTATTTTTGAAATCATGTAGCGAGCCCAGGGCTCGCTACATGATAGCCGCTGTGCAGCGGCATCCCCCCACCCCCTCCGATCGCCTCCGGCATACAAAGCAAACAGGAAATCTCGTTCAGAACGGGATTTCCTGTTTGGCTTCCCCCGTCGCCATGGCGACGATCGGGATGACGTCATCGATGTCAACGACGTCGTGACGTCAGAGGGAGTCTCGATCCACCCCTCAGCGCTGCCTGGCACTGATTGGCCAGGCTGCGCACGGGGTCTTGGGGGGGGGGGAGCGGCGCAGCACGGCGGGTAGCGGCGAATTAGCGCGGAGCGGCGGCGATCGGTATATACACGCAGCTAGCAAAGTGCTAGCTGCGTGCAACAAAAAAAAATTATGCAAATCGGCCCACCAGGGCCTGAGAAATCCTCTGTGGCGGCTTACCCCGAGCTCAGCTCGGGATTATCCCCCAGAGGGTTAATACATGCCTGTCCGGATGGCAAGATCAGCTTCTTTTTGCTCCACCATGGTGGTGATGTACAGTACTCCCTACATCATGTCTTCTTGGTTCCAATCCCATGATATGACATGTAATCAGCATCCAGGAGATCATGTCGACGTTACAGCACCACCCAGTGGTAAATTAGAGGTGATGGAAGATTCTCTTTCATCACCCCTCTTCCACCATTAGGTGGCACTGTAATGCTTACATAGTCTCCTGGATCCTGATCACATGTCATATCATGTGATCTGATGTGATCGGGACCCAGAAGACCTGCTGGAAGATCAGAGCAGCCAGTGGAGGAAGAGAAGAAGCCGTCTAGAACAGGTAAGTATAACTGCTAACTGCCACGCACTCGTTTGCTGCACTAGGGAGCCAAACTAGATATGCAGACAGAGGCTCACACTGCACCAGCAGTTTTCAAATGAAACATTTTGTTTGAAGCTGCTAATAGGTTAAGGAACAAACTTCATATTTGCGGAAAAATAAAAATGGGATCTATCAGGTTTACACATTGTAGGAATTAAAGGCAAACTATTTCCTGTTGCTTCCCTCGTCTTTGTACATAGTGGGGGCAATGATGCTTAACATGGTCTCATTGGAAGTGTTAGTGCTGCATGTAACTCAGTTAGTCAAAGCATGGAAGAAAGGTAACAATAGTTGCTTCTCAGTGCTGCTAACAAGCAGGGGCATAATGAGAAATCACTGGGCCCCCCCTGCGAAACTGTGGATGGCCCCCCATCCCTCTGCATGCCTGTGTCTTGTATATCTCCAATGCCGCTAACAGGAAGTAGAGTCAGCGACGCTGGAGAAATAGAATACATAGACACACAGAGCTGCATCATGGTCTGGAACGCAGAAGACAGAGGTGAGTTCCCCGCCCGATGTCCCCTCCCACTGCCATCATTTCTGGTGGGGGGAGCACTGAAGGGGGGCCCGAGGTGAAGTAGGGGGAGTTGAGCCCCTCTCCCTGCCGCTGTTTGCCCACTGCCCCCTCTCCTACACTGTGCCCCCCTCCTGCCACTGAAAACTTTCCTGGGCAGGCCCCCCAGTAGGCTCTGGGCCCCCCTTTGTCTGCATCCCTTGCAGGGGCTATTGCTACGCCCCTGCTAACAAATAAGAATGAGCAAATCAAATTTGCAAATGTAATTTCACAGGAAATCCGTCCATTTCACACTCAGCTATTTTTTTTTTTGAAATTTCAGCCAAAATGTGAATTTTTTTAATATTGCATTTGCACAACATCTATGGGGCTGATTTTCATAGTTGATTATTATTATTATTAGCAATTGTATTTATATAGTGCCAACATAGTTACACAACACTTTACATTAAGTAAGGTTAGAGAAATGATAACAGGAGTGACAGACAACACAATACAGGTAATGAACAGCAAGACGCACAATGCCAGATCATGCAATGGAATAGTAAGTCCAATAATTCAAGTTCCCATCCTGTGAGCAGGATGCATGATTAGGTAGAATACACAAGGAGGGAGGGCCCTACAATCTAAAGGGAGGGGCGGTGACACGATAGGATGGGGACTGCATCGAGATTCCATGATGGTCTTGTTTAGGTGGGATGGTGTTTAGCAATCAAACTGAGGTTATCAAACAGAGGAAGTTATCTTTGGTGTGTTGCAGAATTGTGTTGAATTGCTGGTGAATTCTGGTAACTTCGAATGCTCCACCTTTAAAAAAGTGCTACCCTTTGAAAAGAGCACCCAGCTGACATGTCACCCAAAGCTGGGTGCGCTTTTTAAAGCGCCTTTCTTATGTAGACAGCCAGAGCAATGTCTAATCAGGAGGAAGGCAGGGGGTGGTCTCTAGGAATGCAAATCAATCAGTGTGTAAGAGCTGGTTCACACTCGGCGCCGCTTGCCCGCGATCGCGTTCGGCTCCACAATCGCGATTTGCGGACAAAATTTCACGGACTCAGCGTGATTTGCGCTTGTGATTCCCATTCGATAGATTGAGAATCACAGCGCAATCGCAATTGATTCCGTCTCAATGGAAGGTGTAGGAAAAACGCAAAACGCTCACAAAATCGCTTTGTTCCGTGATTGCGTTTTCATTTTTAGGAATAAATTCATTGTATTTATTCTTTTCCAGGTCAAAGAGTGCACTTCCCGACTTGCATCAGGGAGTGAATGAAAAAAAAATGCTCGGAAAAAGAGCTTAGAAAAGAGCTTTTCACAAAAATGCAACGCACACCCAAGCGCAGGGAATCGGAAATACAAATTGTGTCAAAAATAACAAAATGCTAATGCGAATACAACGCAATGGGAACGCAGCCTCAGATTGTATTTATTTTTATTTTTTGTGTGCAAGAATTAGTTGTGTACATATGTTTTCCACATGCTGTGAAAATTCCATACTGTCCTGTATGTTTCCAGAATATATAAACTATTACCTTGAAAATTAAATTCCAAAATAAAAAAAAAGGTTGAACACAGAAAACTCAAATGGAACTACAATCACAAAAAGATGCAAACAAGAGCTGTGTTTTTGCATGCTTAGGTGCGCAGCATGAGGACCTCCCTTTCAAGCATTAATAATCCCCTGCTCCCATGTAGGCTGGTATTCTCAGACTGCCGGAGCCCTTTTTTAATTGTTAAAAAAGTGTACTGTGAGTTTGCCATTTCTATGAGCATCAGGGGATATTGGAAAATTAGAAATATGTATTATGAACATTTAGGTTTAATAAATATTGACACAATAATTGTATAACATACTAAATTGTCAATGCTAGATACTAATATATAATTAAAGAAACGCTGAAGTCTCTTTTTTTGTTGTTATTTTTGTCATAAAATCCTCTTAACCCTCCTGGCGGTTTAAAAAAATCCGCCAGGGGGCAGAATAATAGTGTTTTTTAATTTTTTTTTTCATGTAGCGAGACAAAGTCTCGCTACATGATAGCCGCTGCTCAGCGGCATCCCCCTTAGCCCCTCCGATCGCCGCCGGCGTTCAAAGAACGGGATCTCCTGGAGGGCTTCCCCCGTTGCCATGGCAACGGGCGGGATGACGTCACCGACGTCATCGACGTCGTGACGTCAAAGGGGACTCCCATCCACCCCACAGCGCTGCCTGGTACTGATTGGCCAGGCAGCGCACGGGATCTGGGGGGGGGGGGGGGGGGCGGCCGCGGCGCAAGGAATAGGTCGGCGGTGCGCTGAGTGGGCGTTGGCTGCGCTGTCCCGCCCCGCTGTCTGGCGAGTTAGAAAGTCTGTGCGCACGCTGTATGCGCATACATGAGTTCCCCATCAGGTCCACTAGCGCGAGACATAAGGGGATTGGTCGCCAGAGGTGACTACTTCAGCGTGATTGGCTGATTATCCGTGGTAGCAAGTATATAAAGAGTTTGTGATGTAACGTTAACGTTATTTAGACACTGACAGGAACTTGAAAAAGGAGGATTGACCTCAGAAACGTCGTTCATTGTGTCATGATGTCTGTACAATAAATTTATCAAGCAAAATTTACTGGATGGTGCCGGTCTTCATTCTTTCCTTACAGGTTGGGCCCTGAGTGCTGTGGGACCTTTTGACCTAGCACATCGATTTTTACTGGGGAGTGCTGTCTGCTACAAAGTTTCAAGTGCCACGTGCCAAGTGCCACCTGCCATTTGCCAAGTGCCGTGCCAAGTGCCACATGCCATTTGCCAAGTGCCGTGCCAAATGCCACGGATAGTGGGGAATGATATAATTTGGCTTCCAGCTATTGCTGGAGATAGAATTATTGTGTTTTAAAAGCAACTTCGGCTCCGTCTTCTGACTGAGCGGACGTTACTCACTGAGCACCGCTATGCAAGTAATTCCTATTCTAGTCTATGACGGTGCCGGCTGCGCTTAAATCTACCTGCACTGAAAAGCACTGTTTTGCTCCACGTAGTGCAGTGCAGTGTAGGCTAGATGTGATTCAGATTATAGAAAAGATAACTGGCTCTCCACCTGGATGTTGTGCAAATAGCTTGTGTTTTATTCACCTCATAGCACAGAAACACAACGTTTCAGCCTCACGGCCTTTATCAAGTGTTAACAACCAACTGACAAACCACCAATATATAGAAAAACTAAAACACACCCCAATTGGAGCGGGTACCAGCTTAATTGTTTCAAGGAGAGATTTGCATATACAAAAATTTGATGTGATTCAGAGCCTGCTGACAGCAGATGTGTTGGTTACCTCAGCTCAGCAACAGCAATTTCCCTTACACTCTGCACTGTCTGAGACACCTTCCTAACTCCTCCTCTTTTACAACAGTTTAAGAAGGAATCTGCACTAGTTAGTAATATTTTGTCTCAGACACTCTTGATAAATGTCCCCCATAGACCATTAGAATATTGTGAAAAGGTTCAATATTTTCAGCTCAAAGTGTCAGACTCTAATCAATGTATTCATTCAAAACACCTGCAAAGGGTTCCAATTTTATACAGTATATTAGCTTCACATTTGAAGTTGCATTACTGAAATAAATGGACTTTTTCATGAAACTCTAATGTTTTGAGTTTCACCAGCATGTTGACACTTTAGAAATACAATAAATATTAATGATGGGCGTACCTGGGTAATATAGAGCCTATGGCAAACATTGAAATTGCGCCCCCCCCATATCAAAACTTCCGTCCCTTTAACCACTTGCCGACCGCACACTCATACCGTGCGGCGGCAAAGTAGTAGCTGGAGGACCAGCGGCGCAGATCTGTGTCACCAGGTGCCTCCCTAATTAATCAGGAAAGGCCGCTCGCGTGAGCGGCCGTTTCCTGTTAGATTACGGAGCGGGTCTCCGTGAATAGCCTGCGAGCCGCTGATTGTATGTCTCCTTTGTTTACATTGTACGGCACTGCTGCGCAGCAGCGCCGTAAGGCAGATCGGCGATCCCCGGCAAATCAGCGGCCGGGGATTGCTGCCATGTGACAGGGGACAGCCTGTCACTGGCTGCACAGGACGGATAGCGTCCTGTGCAGCCCGGATCACCAGGGGGGAAAGGTAGAAGAGGGAGGGGGGGAATTTCACTGCGGAGGGGGGCTTTGAGGTGCCCCCCCCCCCGCAAACCTCAGGCAGGCAGGAGCGATCAGACCCCCCCTGCACATCATCCCCATGGGGGGGGAGGAAGGGGGGCTATCTGGTCGCTTTGCCTGCACCCTGATCTGTGCTGGGTGGGCTCTGCAGCTAAAAACAGCGCTGGTCCTTAAGGGGGGGGGTAAAGGGTGGGTCATCAAGTGGTTAAGAACAGCATCCTTTCCCATGTACATGTGTTATGGTTTCCTGTGTTGTTTCTCCCGGCATATTGCTGAATTTACTTTTTTGGAAATATGTCTCATTATTCTCTCTCTGTCCTCTTTTCTAACAGTAAGCCAAGTACACCCTACATACATAAATTGAGTAGCCATGTTCCCCAGATAAACAAATTAATCTGTTCTGAGGTCTGAGTGACAAGGAGGCACAGGGGCAGCCATTGGGGGAGACGCACAGGGGCAAGCATGACAGGGCAGCACAGGAACAGGCATGGCATCACAGCATGGGAGCAGGCAATAGTGCCCATGGTGCTGTGGCGCCCATGGCATGATCCATACCTGCACCCCTCTAGATACGCCTCTGGATTGAGGCAAATGTTTAAACAGGCCTTGCCACCATATGTGCCATTTGCAAGTGAGAGTTTTACCTGGAAATGTTTGAATAAATAATTTTCTGTTTTGAAGTTAATTTAATGAAGCCAGGAAGAGAGCTATAAATACTGATATAAACAATAAAAGGAAATACTTTCTGTTTGTGATCTATCTGGTGATCGGTTAAATGCAACTGAGATCAAAGTAAAGCAAACACAGAAACCTTTTATTCATTGAAGAAAACCAACACACAGGATGTGGCGTCACTCAGACCGTTTGTTGTGATCTTTAGAATTATTGTAGAATTTTTCCAGCCTCTGTTTCAGGTACAACAGGCAGGAAATGGAATCCATGACAACAGGCAGAAATCAAACTGCAACAGTTCTGCCAATGCAAAACATTTCCATACAATTTGTCTCTGATCTTAAAGCAGAAGATAAAACAAGTGAAACAGAATTTGATGGCATAGTTATTAGGAAAGAGAAAGCAGAGTGTGTGGTCTAATGATAAATAAAAGCTCTGACTCCTGCCTTCACATTGTACACAGGGCTTTTATACTTTACTGAGTTATTACCAATATTTATGATGTGTGTCTCTTGAGTACAATTATTAAGCTATTGATACTAAAATGTTCATTAAGCTGAACTGCAGATGCATTATCCAGGGGATTTCCTCTCTTTCTCTATTTATATTTATACCATGTTTGGCACAGATATAAAGGAATACTATCAATACCAAAGTGTTCTAAAATGACAATGTACAAATAATGTCTAAGTAGCTGTGTAAACATTTTCCTACTTTTCATGTTAAATATCAGAGGCAAAAGCTGTAATTCATTCATCTATATATGGGGGAGTGGGAAAGACAGGTCCAAGAACTTGCAGAATATGAGAAGGTAGTCTCATGGTCAAGGTTCATAGACGACCTTTTTTTCATTTGGAGGGGTCCACAAATGGCACTGGAACAATTCTGTCAGGACCTGAATCAGATCTGGCCAGAAATAAACCTTACAGTTACCATTAGTCAGAAAGAAGTAAATTTCCTGGATCTGCAGATCAGGAAGGAATCCAACACACTCACTACGAAGGCGTATTTCAAAAGTACTGATCGCAATGGATATATTCCGAGGGAGAGTTGTCATCATAACAATTGGCTGAGGAATATCCCTAGGGGCCAGTTTGTAAGAATCAGACGGAATTGTTTTCATATGGAAGATTACTTAACGCAGGGTGGAATACTTCTTGATAGATTAGTGGAGAAGGGATATGACGAGCAGACATTGAGAAGAGAACGAGTACAGGTTGGACAACTCTCCAGATAAAGTTTACTAGCTGATAAATCGAGGAGGGATAAAGTAAATACAGAATATTCTATTATCTTAGACTTTAATCAACAGCACAGAGATCTGGAGAGACTGATTAAAAAGAATTGGAACATCATTAAAACAGATGGAGTATTGAAGAGGGTGTTACCAGAAAAAACACAGTTTATCTACAGAAAGACCCCAACACTAAAATCCACTTTGGTGTTGAGCTGTGTGGAACCTACAAGAACACCAGACAGTGATCTATTGGGTCAGGTTCTTTTTTTCCCGTGTAGAGGCTGTCTGGGATGTAGAGAAGCCAAGGGAGTACGTGACAATCAGATCATATCAAGGAACACTGGGAGAACCTTTAAGATAAAACAATGCATCACCTGCAGAACCAAGGGAGTAGTTTATATCTTGTGGTGCCCATGTGGATTAGAATATATAGGGCGAAATACTAGAGAACTTTTTAAACGTATTAGGGAACACGTTAATAACATCAAGAAAGGTCTGGTGAGCCATAGTGTTTCAAATCACTTCAGAATACACCACAATAAGGATCCGTCTGGGCTGAAGTTCATGGCCCTAGAAAAATACATGAAAAGATGGAGGGGGTCAAACCTGACAAAGGAAATATCAAAAGCTGAGGGAAGATGGATCTTCAACTTTAAGACTATGGCCCCAGATGGATTGAACATTGAGTTTGATTTGAACTGCCACATATCCAATGATTAGGGCACAGCAAAAGCATAGGCACATCTAGATTTGCTATACAGCAAACAAAATAGATGGATCTCGGAACTGTAGGCCATTGCATCCACAGAGATGCAATGGAATTCTTTTGATTATGAATTTATTATTAATTTTACAAAAAGTTTTTAAATTTTATAATATTCAGGAATCTACTCAATTTTTTACTACCGGCATGACATTGCCAAATGAAATTGTCCTGACACTGATATTCACTGATACACCAATTTTAGATTGAGGTCTGTTAATTCACGAATTAAGAATTAAAAAATGAGTTTGGTTTGGCACTTTATTTTTAAATTGGCCACTAGATGGTGTGCCTTCACTGAAATTAATCTGACAAGTCTTTTTTGGCTTGTAATGTTTTGATCCTGCCACAGGGGGGTGGGGTTTTGAGCACAAGCATTTAGTTGACTGCAATTGGAAATACCACCACTAGATGGCCGATTTCAACTTTCTCCAAGAGGGTTTCTCATGTTTTTTATGTATTTTAGCATTAAAAATTTTAGGTAGCGGTTTTGTACTTAAAGTAATACTATCGATTGAAACGACTTTTTTTTTTAATACTCTATATTAGTGTACACATTACCACTAGTGCTAGGGGCACTTTATTTATTCACCCAGGTCTCTCTCTTGCTATCCCTGCTTAAAAATTCATTTCTCACACAGCTCATAGTAGTTTGGGTCACCCTGAGCTGCTTGGTTACTCTGTCACACAGCTCACAAATATATTTCACTGTGTCACTCACAGCATGCAGCAGACATGAGGAGAAACAGGCTGATCTGAGGTGGTAACAGGTAACTAAATGAGCTGGAATATAACTAGCTATACCACGAGTCTGTGTTTACACTCAGACTGGCTGCCTGCTTGTGGTGATTCACTCCAGGCTGCATCCTCTTTACAAGCTGCTGAGAGGGGCAGACCACTGTCTACAATCAGCATTATTAGTATCTAAAATCAGTCAAGAGAAGCAAAGATAATAAACACACATTGCTAGAATCTTTAACCCCTTACCACCATATCAATAAGATTCTTTCAGCAAGGTGATAATTAAACTATAAACTGAGGAGTTGATAGCAACTGCCCTGTGCAGAGACATGGTCTAGCCCTCTGGGAGCTCAGTATTAGATACATTTGTATCCAAAACTGACGCCAAAACTGACGGAGGATTTTACAGCTGAGAGGAACAGCTGTGTGAGGAATCAAATTGCTCCTAGTACTTGTCCTAATGTGTGCTACAACATACAGCATTTAAAAATAAATGCATACATCGATAGTATTCCTTTAAATTATATTGAAACTGTGAACGCTGCCCATCCAGCATAAGCAGGCCTATCCACCAATCAGCAGCCAGCGGGGACTATGTTAATATGGCTTAAGACGTCAGGAGGCATAGCCCCTGATGAGTCTGGTGTGAGGACGAAAAGTGCACCAGGAAGCGAACGGACCGGCCGGTCGGGAGCAGTAAGCATGGACGAGGATTAGACCCTGTGGCTGAGAGCGGGACCAGGAGTGGAATACCGCGGAAGTCCTCCCTCGAGTGCATAGACCCAGCGGATGGGCAGTGGCAAGGATCTTTGTATATGCTGATTATACTCCGGGACGCGTAAGTGCAATTTTATATGTGCCCAGAGGCTGATTGTACAGGATTACGCTATGTACCTTTCATGTTTTTTTATTGAGATCACTCTAATGGATTAAAAGAAGATTCGTTTTAACAGCAGCTCTTGGTCTTTGACTGGCAGTTAACCATAAGCGTTTTATCCACCTGCAAGCGGAGGTGGGCAGCATCTTGTGAGCCTTTAGGCATATACTTCTTTGGGGATTGACACTGTGTGAACATGGAGTGAGATTATTGGCACAGAGGTTCTTTCTTGTGCACTGGTTTCTGCTGAAATTAAAGTAGTCATTAGCAGTGGAACTTTCTATATTGTTTGAATGGTATCACCCTATGTGGAGTCTGATTTCTTTGCAGGTCTGGAGAGCGCAGAAGTTCCTATATAATTTCATATCCTAATCTGGACTCTCTGCAGCGATCCCAGGGTCTGGTGAACATTTGACTTTTGTCTCTTTTGGAACTGTGGCGCAGTGTTTTTAATTAATTCATTGTGTGTAGATCTTAGCTACGTTTGGAAAGTCTCATTTGCAGAGATATGGATCTGTAAGAATCTCTGCAGTCTGACATGCTAAGAACAGTGTAATATTGAAGCAGATTATATGAAAGCAGGTATCAGGTTTCACACACTACAGTATTACAAATGTTTATGTTGCACATCTATATATATAATAGAGTAAATGCCTCAACCTTCAAGCAAGAAGAAGTAGCGCCCTGCCCCCAGGGCCGGTCCAAGCAAGAAGAAGGGGCTGGTCCAAGCAAGAAGAAGAAGTAGTGTCATATCAAACCAAGGGCAAAGAGGGATGCATTGTGGGTAACCACAAATGTTCACTTATAGCTCAATTATTGCAGATTTGCTTCTGTTTTAAGAAGGAAAATTACACCAAGCTTTGATTTTTTTTTAGTAGGAGGGCTTTTTGGTCTCTTTTATCCTCCTATACATTCTTAGTAGTTTGGGTCACCCTGAGCTGCTTGGTTACTCTGTTGTACTGGTCCAAGCCCTATCTCATACAGCCTTATCAATCCCTGCTGTGTACTGATGTGGACCAAATGTCTGAAATAGACTGTAACTTCCGGCCCAGAGGTTCACCTCAGGCCAGAGTCCAGGGCTCACAAGCATTAGCTGGCACGGGCACTTTGCCCAAGGTTGTTCTTGTGCATCTCACTCCCGGTAGATACTTAGCCCATGAACCCAGATGGCAACAACTGGGGCAGGGGGGGCCCTCTCATGCCTTCAGGAAATGAGATGCACCAAGCGGTCACCGAGCCTCTGGTGAGGGGATAAGGGTTCCACTCCTCTCTGAACCTCGGAGAAGGACCCAGAGGGTGCCGAATGCCTGGTTTTGTGGCAGTGTTATAAAGGCACTGCCATTTTCCCCGGGTATGCGGCTTTAAGCCCTAGCATTCAGGGCCCCTGCCGAAAGGCAGGAGCCAAAAAAAGCACACAAAAAATATGCTGTCACATGTGGGTTTGATATGACTGTGTAAAACTTAAAGCTATAGGCTTGCTTGACTTACCAAGGGTGAAAATGAGTAATTTGCATATTTAGTAGTGGTGCATTGTGGGTAATCACAAATGTTCACTTATAGCTGAATTATTGCAGATTTCTTCTGTTTTAAGAAAGCAAATTACACCAAGCTTTGATTTTTTTTTAGTAGAAGGTCTTTTTGGTCCCTTTTATACACCTATACATTCCGAGTGGTTTGGGTCACCCTGAGCTGCTTGCTTACTCTGTTGTACTGGTCCAAGCCCTATCTCATACAGCTGTGTCAATTCCTGCCAATTTTCTGATGAGGACCAAAAGTCTGAAACAGGCTGTCTACATGTGGGGTTGATATGACTGTGTAAAATTTAAAGCTATATGCTTGCTATACACCAGCGGCTCTGGATGCTTGCTTGGCTTACCAAGGGGGAAAAGGAGTAATTTGTATATTTAATAGCAATGCATTATTGGTAACCACAAATGTTCACTTATAGCTGAATTATTGCAGATTTCTTCTGTTTTAAGAAAGCAAATTACACCAAGCTTTGCTTTTTTTAGTAGAAGGTCTTTTTGGTCCCTTTTATCCACCTATACATTCCGAGTGGTTTGAGTCACCCTGAGCTGCTTGGTTACTCTGTTGTGCTGGTCCAAGCCCTATCTCATACAGCCGTATCAATCCCTGCCATGTACTGTTGAGGACCAAAAGTCTGAAACAGGCTGTCACATGTGGGTTTGATATGGCTGTGTAAAATTTAAAGCTATAGGCTTGCTATACACCAGTGGTATTGGATGCTTGCTTGGCTTACTAAGGGTGAAAAATAATTATTTGCATATTTAGTAGCAGTGCATTGTGGATAACCACAAATGTTCACGTATAGCTGAATTATTGCAGGTTTCTTCTGTTTTAAGAAGGCAAATTACACCAAGCTTTGATTTTTTTAGTAAGGGGTATTTTTGGTCCCTTTTATCCCCCTATACATGCCGAGTGGTTTGGGTCACCCTGAGCTGCTTGGTTACTCTGTTGTACTGGTCCAAGCCCTATCTCATACAGCCGTATCAATCCCTGCCATGTACTGTTGAGGACCAAAAGTCTGAAACAGGCTGTCTACATCTGGGTTTGAAATGACTGTATAAAATTTAAAGCTATAGGCTTGCTATACACCAGTGGTATTGGATGCTTGCTTGGCTTACCAAGTGGGAAAATGGGTAATTTGCATATTTAGTAGCAGTGCATTGTGGGTAACCACAAATGTTCACTTATAGCTGAATTATTGCAGATTTCCTTCTGTTTTAAAAAGGCAAATTACACCAATACAGTGTGCGGCATTGCAGGAAGTGACGACAGTGAAACGCACAATGGAACACAGAAGAGGTGAGTCATCCCCGCCCGCTGCCTCTTACTAATAGTGGCAGCTGCTACTGTGCTTAAGCAGGAGGGGGAGCGCACATAGGGGACCCAGGTGAGGGGGGTTCCTGCTGAGCTTAAGCTGGAGGGGGAGTGCACATGGGGGACCCAGGTGAGGGGGGGTCCTTCTGAGCTTAAGCTGGAGGTAGAACACACATGAGGGACCCAGTTGAGGGGGGGTCCAACCCCCCTCCCCGCCGCTGTGCCCAATACCCCCTTCCTGCCCTCTACCCTCTTATGCGGCGGATGCTACGTCGCAGGTTGGCTAGTAAGATATATTTCCTCTGCTCTCTGTGAGAGAAAGCTCTGCCTGTCTCTGACTGAGCTCTCTGCACACATAGGGCTTAATTCACAAAAGCGTGATAACTCAGTTATCAAGCCTCAAAGCTTTGCACGTGCAAACTAGTGTGCTAAGTAGTTTGCACCCTAGTTTGAACCCTAGTTTTCAGGTGCAAACTAGAGTGCAAACTACTTAGCACTCTAGTTTGCACGTGTAAAGCTTTTAGGCGTGATAACTCAGTTATCACCCTTTTGTGAATCAAGGCCATAGAGTTAATTATGCACTGTGAAGGGAATCCCACATCCCCCCATGGCTGAGTCTGCCTTCAGAATTTCAGCAGACTGCTGTCAGAAAAATGTGAAAGGATTTAGATAACAGTAAACAAAAAGATATGCATTGCAGATAAATGTATACACCAGTACTTAGCAGCACTTCCCAAACATTTCCTATCTCAATTAAAAAAAACATGTTAATTGATAGTTTCCCTTTAAGCCTAAAATACTAAAATACACAAATAAATTATATCTCCCAAATCTGCCTTTTCTCACCAAGGATGCAATGAGATTGCTTGTGGTTGTCCTCTCCTCTGTCATATCCATCATAGACTACTATATTGTTTAAAAGAGTGGAGGGCGCTACTGTAGGTTGGTATCAGAGATTCCTATTTCACCCGCTGCTAACTGGTCACGTGTGGGGTCCCATTGACCCACACGAAGCAAGAAACACCAATATAAAACAATAGACTAGTTGCACTGGGTATAACTAATCAGTATTTTGGATCCTCAATAATTTTAGATGCCTATTCATAGACTTGGTACTTAAAAGTATATGGTTTTATTTTTATAAAACATGTATCAAACAATTGTATTCATAAAATATACACATAAAATTGTATTACATCAGACAATATCGGTACCCATCTAATCAATAAGATTGCTTTAACATAAAACATTCATCCATTCAAACACACTCAGACCTTCCAATGTGTAAAAAAAGAAGAGGATGTGTGAAATGGATAGGTATGGGGTTATTTGGGATAAGTACGCCAAGAGGGGGAGGGGTTTTGGCGCATACAACTTCTTGAGTACTAATATATTGTGCAATAGATATGGATGGTGACCACTGACTATATGATGGAAATTCAGTAGATTGGGGAGTATCAGTATCCATTGCACAATGTTCCTCTTCGATGATTTTACCGTTCCCCTTGTAATTAGTCCTATTGGGTAGTAGAGGTGCTGATTCACTAGTCAGTACCGTGGCATACTGTTTTTTCCCCGTACTAGCGCTGTCCAATAGGTATTTCAGGAGCGGTAATCCGTTTAGATGTAGTTTTATATATACTCACGCTCCCCTTTGGGATGCCTCTAGATATAAGTCCAGTTCACGCGTTGGAGCTACGGCCGGCTGCTCTACAACTTGTGACAGTTCGCGTCTCCCGTGTAATCCTCTGCCTCTGTAGCGGTGAGGCGTACTGGCAGTTCCGGGAGGCGGCTAGTTCAGTTCCGGTGACGTCACCTGTTGCCTGCGTCTCCTATTGCAAGGTTGCGTGGTTAACACTATACAGCTGCAGTGCACGGACTTGATAAGAGTCGTTTTCCGTGCGTTTTTAAGTAGTGTGCTGTATTACTTAATGCAATTCGGATCCCCAGGTGGATTTACTGAAGTGCTGACGCGTTTCAGCGGTCCACAGCCACCTTTATCAAAGCCAGTAAAAAGTGAACTGCCGCCTGGGGGATGTTATAGTCTAGATGTTCCCTCCCATATTGATAGAAGTTTCTCCTGGGTCTTAGAATGTGAATTGTCCATCAACATAGATCTCATATGAAAAGTTTATTCGTGCATATATAACAGATGTATTGCACTGTCCACGTTATGATTCTTGTGAATTGTATAAAGGAAAAGCAGAGAATCCGATTCTAGACAGTTTCCATCTTGGTTACCTTTGACCTCCTGACATCATTTTCATATGAGATCTATGTTGATGGACAATTCACCTTCTAAGACCCAGGAGAAACTTCTATCAATATGGGAGGGAACATCTAGACTATAACATCCCCCAGGCGGCAGTTTACTTTTTACTGGCTTTGATAAAGGCGGCTGTGGACCGCTGAAACGCGTCAGCACTTCAGTAAATCCACCTGGGGATCCGAATTGCATTAAGGAATACAGCACACTACTTAAAAACGCACGGAAAACGACTCTTATCAAGTCCGTGCACTGCAGCTGTATAGTGTTAACCACGCAACCTTGCAATAGGAGACGCAGGCAACAGGTGACGTCACCGGAACTGAATTAGCCGCCTCCCGGAACTGCCACTACGCCTCACCGCTACAGAGGCAGAGGATTACATGGGAGACGTGAACTGTCACAAGTTGTAGAGCAGCCGGCCGTAGCTCCAACGCGTGAACTGGACTTATATCTAGAGGCATCCCAAAGGGGAGCGTGAGTATATATAAAACTACATCTAAACGGATTACCGCTCCTGAAATACCTATTGGACAGCGCTAGTACGGGGAAAAAACAGTATGCCACGGTGCTGACTAGTGAATCAGCACCTCTACTACCCAAAAGGACTAATTACAAGGGGAACGGTAAAATCATCGAAGAGGAACATTGTGCAATGGATACTGATACTCCCCAATCTACTGAATTTCCATCATATAGTCAGTGGTCACCATCCATATCTATTGCACAATATATTAGTACTCAAGAAGTTGTATGCGCCAAAACCCCTCCCCCTCTTGGCGTACTTATCCCAAATAACCCCATACCTATCCATTTCACACATCCTCTTCTTTTTTTACACATTGGAAGGTCTGAGTGTGTTTGAATGGATGAATGTTTTATGTTAAAGCAATCTTATTGATTAGATGGGTACCGATATTGTCTGATGTAATACAATTTTATGTGTATATTTTATGAATACAATTGTTTGATACATGTTTTATAAAAATAAAACCATATACTTTTAAGTACCAAGTCTATGAATAGGCATCTAAAATTATTGAGGATCCAAAATACTGATTAGTTATACCCAGTGCAACTAGTCTATTGTTTTATTTTAGACTACTATATTGTGTTTCCCCAAAAGTGAGACCTACCCAGAAAATCAGCCCAAGTGTGATTTTTTTAATCCTATGCACCCATTAGACCAGCGGTCCATCGCTCCTCAGAGTGTTGATAAAACCTCACCAAGAACAGTAGTTCCATCAAAGACCGCACCACTCAACAATTAAGTAATAAATTCATCATCTTTATTCAAAAGGGTTAAAAACACTTAAATACAATGGGAGCCATGCACAAATCATGGAAATAAATATAAGTGGTATATCACACTAATAATAGTATCAATATCCATTGAAACCCATCTTGTGCAATAAAGACATGTATAATTATGACATGTAGACCCTAATGGATAAACAGTACAAAAGCAAGGCAACCAGAACGATTGTGGTGATGAAAGAGGAAAGTGAAACACTGTAAAGTTAAACCAGATAGGTCCCCTAATAGGGAAAGTGACATTGGATGTAAAGTGCAGAGTGCATGGATAGAAACAGCGTAAACGCGCTGAAAAGGTATGTGCAATCGTTCTGGTTGCCTTGCTTTTGTACTGTTTATCCATTAGGGTCTACATGTCATAATTATACATGTCTTTATTGCACAAGATGGGTTTCAATGGATATTGATACTATTATTAGTGTGATATACCACTTATATTTATTTCCATGATTTGTGCATGGCTCCCATTGTTTTTAAGTGTTTTTAACCATTTTGAATAAAGATGATGAATTTATTACTTAATTGTTGAGTGGTGCGGTCTTTGATGGAACTACTGTTCTTGGTGAGGTTTTGTCTATAATTTTGAGCTCCTTACTGCACACTCAGTGTACATTACTTTATTGCATGACCTAGTGGTTGACGGTGCTTGCCCGTTCTTGTTGTTTAGATTGCCCTCAGAGTGTTGATATCAGCAGTTAAGGCCAGGTAGTCCACTACCTGTCGGTCGAAGCAATCTTGGGGGGTGGATCCCGAAGGGCTATGGTGATGTGTCAAACAAAAAAAGTTGTGCATGTCCAACATCCCCATAACATCCAAAGACTGTGCTGTCTTGCAGGCGTGGCTGTGGGAGGAGCTCTTTCCCATTGTGCTGTGACATCACCCTTGAAGGAAGTGTACAGCATACTTTGCAGGCTGCTGTGGAACTTGTTCTTCCTTTCCGACTGATTGTGTGTACATGTGGTGTGTGTGTGTGTGTGGTGTGTGTGGTGTGTGTGTGGTGTGTGTACGTGTGGTGTGTGTGTGCATGTGTGGTGTGTGTGTGGTGTGTGTATGTGTGGTGTGTGTGTGTACGTGTGGTGTGTGTGTGGTGTGTGTGTGGTGTGTGTGTACGTGTGGTGTGTGTGTGGTGTGTGTGTACATGTGGTGTGTGTGTGGTGTGTGTATGTGTGGTGTGTGTACGTGTGGTGTGTGTGTCGTGTGTGTACGTGTGGTGTGTGTGTGTACGTGTGGTGTGTGTACGTGTGGTGTGTGTGTGTACGTGTGGTGTGTGTGTGGTGTGTGTGTGTGTGTACATGTGGTGTGTGTGTGGTGTGTGTATGTGTGGTGTGTGTCTGTACGTGTGGTGTGTGTGTGTACGTGTGGTGTGTGTGTGGTGTGTGTATGCGTGGTGTGTGTGTGTACGTGGGGTGTGTGTATGTGTGGTGTGTATGTGTACGTGTGGTGTGTGTGTGGTGTGTGTGTGTACATGTGGTGTGTGTGTGGTGTGTGTGGTGTGTGTGTGGTGTGTGTACGTGTGGTGTGTGTGTGTACGTGTGGTGTGTGTGTGGTGTGTGTATGTGTGGTGTGTGTACGTGTGGTGTGTGTGTAGTGTGTGTACGTGTGGTGTGTGTACGTGTGGTGTGTGTACGTGTGGTGTGTCTGTACGTGTGGTGTGTGTGTGGGGTGTGTGTATGTGTGTGTGTGCGTGCGTGTGTGTGTGTGTGTGTGTGTGTGTGTGTGTGTGTGTGGTGTGTGTGTGTGTGGTGTGTGTACGTGTGGTGTGTGTGTGTACGTGTGGTGTGTGTGTGGTGTGTGTGTGTGTGTGTGTGTGTATGTGTGGTGTGTGTGTGGTGTGTGTATGTGTGGTGTGTGTGTGTACGTGTGGTGTGTGTGTGTACGTGTGGTGTGTGTGTGGTGTGTGTGTGTGTGTGTACGTGTGGTGTGTGTGTGGTGTGTGTATGTGTGGTGTGTGTGTGTACGTGTGGTGTGTGTGTGGTGTGTGTACGTGTGATGTGTGTGTGTACATGTGGTGTGTGTGTGGTGTGTGTGTGTGTGTACATGTGGTGTGTGTGTGTGGTGTGTGTATATGTGATGTGTGTGTGTACGTGTGGTGTGTGTACGTGTGGTGTGTGTGTGTACGTGTGGTGTGTGTATGTGTGGTGTGTGTGTGTGTACGTGTGGTGTGTGTGTGGTGTGTGTACGTGTGGTGTGTGTGTGGTGTGTGTATGTGTGGTGTGTGTGTGTACGTGTGGTGTGTGTGTGGTGTGTGTATGTGTGGTGTGTGTGTGTACGTGTGGTGTGTGTGTGGTGTGTGTATGTGTGGTGTGTGTGTGTACGTGTGGTGTGTGTGTGGTGTGTGTACGTGTGATGTGTGTGTGTACATGTGGTGTGTGTGTGGTGTGTGTGTACATGTGGTGTGTGTGTGTGGTGTGTGTATGTGTGGTGTGTGTGTGTACGTGTGGTGTGTGTACGTGTGGTGTGTGTGTGTACGTGTGGTGTGTGTATGTGTGGTGTGTGTGTGTGTACGTGTGGTGTGTGTGTGTACGTGTGGTGTGTGTGTGGTGTGTGTGTACATGTGGTGTGTGTGTGGTGTGTGTGGTGTGTGTGTGGTGTGTGTATGTGTGGTGTGTGTGTGTACGTGTGGTGTGTGTGTGGTGTGTGTACGTGTGGTGTGTGTGTACGTGTGGTGTGTGTGGTGTGTGTACATGTGGTGTGTGTGTGGTGTGTGTATGTGTGGTGTGTGTACGTGTGGTGTGTGTGTAGTGTGTGTACGTGTGGTGTGTGTGTGTACGTGTGGTGTGTGTGTGGTGTGTGTACGTGTGGTGTGTGTGTGTGTGTGTGGTGTGTGTGGTGTGTGTGTGTGTACATGTGGTGTGTGTGTGGTGTGTGTATGTGTGGTGTGTGTGTGTACGTGTGGTGTGTGTGTGTACGTGTGGTGTGTGTGTGGTGTGTGTATGTGTGGTGTGTGTGTGTACGTGTGGTGTGTGTGTGGTGTGTGTACGTGTGGTGTGTGTGTGTACGTGTGGTGTGTGTGTGGTGTGTGTATGTGTGCTGTGTGTACGTGTGGTGTGTGTGTAGTGTGTGTACGCGTGGTGTGTGTGTGTGTACGTGTGGTGTGTGTATGTGTGGAGTGTGTGTACGTGTGGTGTGTGTTTGGGGTGTGTGTGTGTGTATGTGTTTTTTAGTACAAATGCAGTACACATAGCCCATTGTAATTTTTTTTAAAATTAATAGATGATAAGTAATAATTGAACAACCCTTATAAAGTATTGCAAAGTAATATTTGAACAAAAAGAGTAATGCAGCAGCAACCAAATACCACCAAAAGAAAGCCCTATTTGTGAGAAGAAAATGGGATAAAATACATTTTGGTGCTAAGTTTTATAACTGAGTTATAAACCGTTACAACACTGAATTAGCAGTAAAAAATCATCTGGTCAGTGGTCACTAGGGGGGTATAAACCTTTAGTCTTCAAGTGGTTAAAAACATAGGAATATGTTTCTTAACCACTTGAGGACCACAGTCTTTCTACCCCTTAAGGACCGGCCACTTTTTTTCCATTCAGACCACTGCAGCTTTCACGGTTTATTGCTCGCTCATACAACCTACCACCTAAATGAATTTTGGCTCCTTTTCTTGTCACTAATAAAGCTTTCTTTTGGTGCTATTTGATTGCTCCTGCGATTTTTACTTTTTATCATATTCATCAAAAAAGACATGAATTTTGGCAAAAAAATGATTTTTTTAACTTTCTGTGCTGACAATTTTCAAATAAAGTAAAATTTCTGTATACATGCAGCGCGAAAAATGTGGACAAACATGTTTTTGATAAAAAAAAAACATTCAGTGTATATTTATTGGTTTGGGTAAAAGTTATAGCGTTTACAAACTATGGTGCAAAAAGTGAATTTTGCCATTTTCAAGCATCTATGACTTTTCTGACCCCCTGTCATGTTTCATGAGGGGCTAGAATTCCAGGATAGTATAAATACCCCCCAAATGACCCCATTTTGGAAAGAAGACATCCCAAAGTATTCACTGAGAGGCATAGTGAGTTCATAGAAGATATTATTCTTTGTCACAAGTAAGCGGAAAATGACACTTTGTGACAAAAAAAAGAAAAAAAAAAGAATCCATTTCTTCTAACTTGCGACAAAAAAAAAATGAAATCTGCCACGGACTCACCATGCCCCTCTCTGAATACCTTGAAGTGTCTACTTTCCAAAATGGGGTCATTTGTGGGGTGTGTTTACTGTCCTCGCATTTTGGGGGGTGCTAATTTGTAAGCACCCCTGTAAAGCCTAAAGGTGCTCATTGGACTTTGGGCCCCTTAGCGCAGTTAGGCTGCAAAAAAGTGCCACACATGTGGTATTGCCGTACTCAAGAGAAGTAGTAGAATGTGTTTTGGGGTGTATTTTTACACATACCCATGCTGGGTGGGAGAAATATCTCTGTAAATGACAATTTTTTCATTTTTTGTACACACAATTGTCCATTTACAGAGTTATTTCTCCCACCCAGCATGGGTATGTGTAAAAATACACCCCAAAACACATTGTACTACTTCTCCCGAGTACGGCGATACCACATGTGTGGCACTTTTTTGCACCCTAACTGCGCTAAAGGGCCCAAAGTCCAATGAGTACCTTTAGGATTTCACAAGTCATTTTGCGGAATTTGATTTCCAGACTACTCCTCACGGTTTAGGGCCCCTAAAATGCCAGGGCAGTATAGGAACCCCACAAATGACCCCATTTTAGAAAGAAGACACCCCAAGGTATTCCGTTAGGAGTATGGTGAGTTCATAGAAGATTTTATTTTTTGTCAAAAGTTAGCGGAAAATTGATTTTTATTGTTTTTTTCACAAAGTGTCATTTTCCACTAACTTGTGACAAAAAATAAAATCTTCTATAAACTCACCATACTACTAATGGAATACCTTGGGGTGTCTTCTTTCTAAAATGGGGTCATTTGTGGGGTTCCTATACTGCCCTGGCATTTTAGGGGCCCTAAACCGTGAGGAGTAGTCTGGAAATCAAATTCCGCAAAATGACCTGTGAAATCCTAAAGGTACTCATTGGACTTTGGGCCCTTTAGCGCAGTTAGGGTGCAAAAAAGTGCCACACATGTGGTATTGCCGTACTCGGGAGAAGTAGTACAATGTGTTTTGGGGTGTATTTTTACACATACCCATGCTGGGTGGGAGAAATAACTCTGTAAATGGACAATTGTGTGTAAAAAAAATCAAAAGATTGTCATTTACAGAGGTATTTCTCCCACCCAGCATGAGTATGTGTAAAAATACACCCCAAAACACATTGTACTACTTCTCCCGAGTATGGCAATACCACATGTGTGGCACTTTTTTGCACCCTAACTGCGCTAAAGGGCCCAAAGTCCAATGAGTACCTTTAGGATTTCACAGGTCATTTTGCGAAATTTGATTTCCAGACTACTCCTCACGGTTTAGGGCCCCTAAAATGCCAGTTCAGTATAGGAACCCCACAAATGACCCCATTTTAGAAAGAAGACACCCCAAGGTATTCCGTTAGGAGTATGGTGAGTTCATAGAAGATTTTATTTTTTGTCAGAAGTTAGTGGAAAATGACACTTTGTGAAAAAAACAATAAAAATCAATTTTCCGCTAACTTTTGACAAAAAATAAAATCTTCTATGAACTCACCATACTCCTAACGGAATACCTTTGGGTGTCTTCTTTCTAGAATGGGGTCATTTGTGGGGTTACTATACTGCCCTGGCATTTTAGGGGCCCTAAACCGTGAGGAGTAGTCTTGAAACCAAATGTCGCAAAATGACCTGTGAAATCCTAAAGGTACTCATTGGACTTTGGGCCCCTTAGCGTACTTAGGGTGTAAAAAAGTGCCACACATGTGGTACCGCCGTACTCAGGAGAAGTAGTATAATGTGTTTTGGGGTGTATTTTTACACATACCCATGCTAAGTGGGAGAAATATCTCTGTAAATGACAATTGTTTGATTTGTTTTACACACAATTGACCATTTACATAGAAATTTCTCCCACCCAGCATGGGTATGTGTAAAAATACACCCCAAAACACATTATACTACTTTTCCTGAGTACGGCGGTACCACATGTGTGACACTTTTTTGCAGCCTAGGTGTGCTAAGGGGCCCAACGTCCTATTCACGGGTCATTTTGAGGCATTTGTTTTCTAGACTATTCCTCGCGGTTTAGGGCCCCTAAAATGCCAGGGCAGTATAGGAACCCCACAAGTGACCCCATTTTAGAAAGAAGACACCCCAAGGTATTCCGTTAGGTGTATGGCGAGTTCATAGAAGATTTTATTTTTTGTCACAAGTTAGTGAAAAATGACACTTTGTGAAAAAAACCCAATAAAAATCAATTTCCGCTAACTTTTGACAAAAAATAAAATCTTCTATGAACTCGTCATACACCTAACAGAATACCTTGGGGTGTCTTTTTTTCTAAAATGGGGTCACTTGTGGGGTTCCTATACCGCCCTGGCATTTTACGGGCCCAAAACCGTGAGTAGTCTGGAAACCAAATGTCTCAAAATGACTGTTCAGGGGTATAAGCATCTGCAAATTTTGATGACAGGTGGTCTATGAGGGGGCGAATTTTGTGGAACCGGTCATAAGCAGGGTGGCCTTTTAGATGACAGGTTGTATTGGGCCTGATCTGATGGATAGGAGTGCTAGGGGGGTGACAGGAGGTGATTGATGGGTGTCTCAGGGGGTGGTTAGAGGGGAAAATAGATGCAATCAATGCACTGGGGAGGTGATCGGAAGGGGGTCTGAGGGGGATCTGAGGGTTTGGCCGAGTGATCAGGAGCCCACACGGGGCAAATTAGGGCCTGATCTGATGGGTAGGTGTGCTAGGGGGTGACAGGAGGTGATTGATGGGTGTCTCAAGGTGTGATTAGAGGGGGGAATAGATGCAAGCAATGCACTGGCGAGGTGATCAGGGCTGGGGTCTGAGGGCATTCTGAGGGTGTGGGCGGGTGATTGAGTGCCCTGGCGGCAGATAGGGGTCTAATCTGATAGGTAGCAGTGACAGGGGGTGATTGATGGGTAATTAGTGGGTGTTTAGGGTAGAGAACAGATGTGAACACTGCACTTGGGAGGTGATCGGACGTCGGATCTGCGGGCGATCTATTGGTGTGGGTGGGTGATCAGATTGCCCGCAAGGGGCAGGTTAGGAGCTGATTGATGGGTGGCAGTGACAGCGGGTGATTGATGGGTGGCAGTGACAGGGGGTGATTGATGGGTGATTGATAGGTGATTGACAGGTGATCAGTGGGTTATTACAGGGAAGGACAGATGTAAATAATGCCCTGGCGAATTGATAAGGGGGGGTCTGAGGGCAATCTGAGCGTGTAGGCGGGTGATTGGGTGCCCGCAAGGGGCAGATTAGGGTCTGATCTGATGGGTAACAGTGACAGGTGGTGATAGGGGGTGATTGATGGGTAATTAGTGGGTGTTTAGAGGAGAGAATAGATGGAAACACTGCGCTTGGGTGGTGATCTGATGTCGGATCTGCGGGCGATCTATTGGTGTGGGTGGGTGATCAGTTTGCCCGCAAGGGCGGGTTAGGGGCTGATTGTTGGGTGGCAGTGACAGGGGGTGATTGATGGGTGATAGGTGATTGGCAGGTGATTGACAGGTGATCAGTGGGTTATTACAGGGAAGGACAGATGTAATTAATGCACTGGTGAATTGATAAGGGGGGGGGGGGTCTGAGGGCAATCTGAGCGTGTGGGTGGGTGATTGGGTGCCCGCAAGGGGCAACTTAGGGTCTGATCTGATAGGTAACAGTGACAGGTGGTGATAGGGGGTGATTGATGGGTGATTGATGGGTAATTAGTGGGTGTTTAGAGAAGATAACAGATGTAAACAATACATTTGGGAGGTAATCTGACGGCGGGTTTGCGGGCGATCTAATGGTGTGGGTGGGTGATCAGATTGCCCGCAAGGGGCAGGTTAGGGGCTGATTGATGGGTGGCAGTGACAGGGGGTGACAGGGGGTGATTGATGGGTGATAGGTGATTGGCAGGTGATTGACAGGTGATCAGTGGGTTATTACAGGGAAGAACAGATGTAATTAATGCACTGGCGAATTGATAAGGGGGGGTCAGAGGGCAATCTGAGCGTGTTGGCGGGTGATTGGGTGCCCGCAAGGGGCAGATTAGGGTCTGATCTGATAGGTAAAAGTGACAGGTGGTGATAGGGGGTGATTGATGGGTGATTGATGGGTAATTAGTGGGTGTTTAGAGGAGAGAATAGATGTAAACAATGGATTTGGGAGGTGATCTGATGTCGGATCTGCGGGCGATCTATTGGTGTGGGTGGGTGATCAGATTGCCCGCAAGGGGCAGGTTAGGGGCTGATTGTTGGGTGGCAGTGACAGGGGGTGATTGATGGGTGATTGATGGGTGATTGATGGGTGATTGATGGGTGATTGACGGGTGATTGACAGGTTATCAGGGAAGATAGATGCATACAGTACACAGGGGGGGGGGGGTCTGGGGGGGGGTCTGGGGAGAATCTGAGGGGTGGGGGGGTGATCAGGAGGGGGCAGGGGTCAGGGGGGGGGATAAAAAAAAAATAGCGTTGACAGATAGTGACAGGGAGTGATTGATGGGTGATTAGGGGGGTGATTGGGTGCAAACAGGGGTCTGGGGGGTGGGCAGGGGGGGGTCTGAGGGGTGCTGTGGGCGATCAGTGGGCGGGGGGGGCAGATCAGTGTGTTTGGGTGCAGACTAGGGTGGCTGCAGCCTGCCCTGGTGGTCCCTCGGACACTGGGATCACCAGGGCAAGAGGCAGCCTGTATAATACACTTTGTATACATTACAAAGTGTATTATACACTTTGTAGCGGTGATCGCGGGGTTAACATCCCGCCGGCGCTTCCGTATGGCCGGCGGGATGTTACGGCGGGTGGGCGGAGCCAGTTGCCGGGGGAAGCACGCGTCATCAATGACGCGATCGCTCCCCCGGCATGCCTAAAGGACGCGCCGCCTGAAGGCGTATTGCGGTCCTTTAGGCGTCCACTTTGCCGCCGCCCATGGGCTGTGGGCGGTCGGCAAGTGGTTAAAGTGGATCTGAGACAAACTTTTGCTGTTTTCATTTTTGTGCCCCTTACATACAATTTCTGGGGCATTCTTCCCCTTCAAATGCTTATTTTATTATATTAATAGGTTAATAAACTAATAATTACTGAAGCCACGTCCCAACTCCTCCAACACTTTGGCGTTCAGTCCCATGCTGCAATTAATCATGGGAGCTCAGCCTGGCAAGGAGGCTTATTTTCATTTGCCTGGCCCACTGTGCGCTGATTGGTGGAGGTGCGCAGTGGGGCTGGAGTGGAGGCAGGAAGCCGCTTTTTCAATTCTACTGTTACTGTCTCCCTCTCCCTCCGCCGCTACTCAGACCGCATGTCACAGTCAGAGCGACTTGCTGCGCCACTAACAGGTCGCCTATCAGCGTGTATACAAGAAGACTGCCTGTATGGGCGATGATAGGCGACCTGCTGCCCTGTCATAGTGGCGCAGTGGGTCGCTCTGACATGCGGCTTGTGTAGCAGAAGGAGAGAGAGACAGTTACAGGGGAAGCGGCCGCCAAAGGTAAGATGATCGGCGGGGAGGGGGGGTGGAGGGAGGTACAGGGACATGACCATACTATACTATATACTATACTGACTGGTGCAACTAATATAGACTATACTGACTGGTGCAACTATTTTAGCTATACTGTAAAAACTATACTAGCTATACTGACTGGGGCAACTATACTGGGGCCAGCTATACAATCTATACTGGGGGGCAACTATACTCACTATACTGACTGGGGACAACTAAACAATCTATACTGGGGGCAACTATACTAGCTATTCTGGGGAAACTATACTAGCTATACTGACTGGGGCAACTATACTGTCTATACTGGAACCAAAGTGCAAAGTGCCAAGTGCCCCGTGCCGACTGCCAAGTGACAGTCAGACAGCAGAGGAGAAGACACTAGAGCACACTAACTGTCACACTGGCACTGCTCAGCAGCACAGCAGTTCTGTAGTAAGCTAACACAGTAGTACTACAACTCTAACAACTAACTAGCACTGACTGCAGTACTACAGTACTAACTACACAATAACACAGTAATCCTATTCTCTAACCTATACTGTAGCTAAGGCTAATAGCAGGCCAGCAGGAAGCAGCTGGCCTGGTCTGTGCACAGCACACACACAGACACATAGCAGCTGCCTGCAGCAGCCCTGCAGCACACACTCTGACTGTCACTGAATGCAATCAAGCTAGCTAGCTACCGTATTAACAATACAATAGTGTAGTGATAGTGAAGGGGTTAATCACTGAACAGCTTTAGGTTTTTCACTGTATACAGCACTTGCTAGGCCAGCAGCACTGGAGCATGTCTCTCAGTGAGCAGTGACAAGCAAGGACGATATTTCTCATCATGGCAGCCCTCCTTATTATGCAAGGCGGCCTGGTCAGGGCTTTCTGTGATTGGGTGCTAGGGCTTAGGCTGGGAGCCCTCTGATTGGCTCAATGAGGTCAGGTGGGGCTGGCTAGGGTTCCTTTCTGTGATTGGTTGCTAGGGCTTCTGCTGGGAGCCCCTGGAATCCCTCTGATTGGTTCAATGATGTCATGGATGTCATCTTCTTAGTTACAGTATCTCAATAGTCAGATATCTGCGGATATCCGTGGATATCCTGGGATATCCGGATTGCCTGAAAACTATCCGCGGATTGCTATCCGGATTTGGGCCCAGGTATCCGGAATCCGAATCCGGTTGGATCGCTGAAAAAGTTCGGATTATCTGGGTAACTCGGATATCCAAAATCTTGCTGAGCTCCACTGGTTACCATACAGTATTTTTCTTTTGGTGTACTGTGGTTTGGATTAATTCATATCAGATGGAATATCCACTAATGGACAATGACAGTAAAGGTTTACATGTTATAATTAAACACTACTGAAAATCTTATAACATATTAGATAAGGAATAAACATTATTACCAGTGTTAAAGTAAACATTCATAGTTTAATACCTAACAATGAGTATATCTGCTAACAGCAGCACGGATATCCTGATTTTTCAAGCTATAAATAACGGGGTTGAACAATGGTGTTACAACAATAGCAATAAATGAGACAATTTTGTTGATAATTGTAGAGTGACCAGTCACTGGAATAAAATAGTTAATTACCACAGTTCCAATAAATAGACTCACCACAGAGAGGTGAGTGCTGCAGGTTGAGAAGGCTTACCTTCTTCCACTGATAGACACCATTTTAAGTATAATTACTAAAATACTTACATAGCTTAAAATGATTAAAATAAATGGCACAACTGCCGTGAGGAAGGACAACACATAAATTTCAATTCGTAGAGCAGAGGTGTTTGAACAAGCAAGGTTTACCAGAGGAGCGAGATCACAGAAGTAATGGTCGATGATGTTGTCTTCACAGAACTCGAGTTTCACCAAAAGACCGAGTGTAATTAGTTGCAGTAGAAAACCAAAAATGCAGCAGAAAATGATCAGGGAATACTGGACTCTTAAGTTCATAAGTTTGCTATAATGGAGAGGTTTGCATATGGCCAAGAATCGGTCGTAGGACATTGCTGCAAGGAGATAACATTCAGAACTACCAGACGAAATAACGAGGTAACTCTGGGCAATGCAAACGAGAATGGGTATTGTGGCTCCCTCCAGCCATATGACACGTAACATATTGGGGACAATTAGAGTCACTAAAATAAGCTCTGAAAGCAAAAAGTTCTTGAGGAAAAAATACATTGGGGTGTTCAAGCTTTCTCTGCTTGATATTAATACAATAACCAGCATATCAAGAAGCACTGTTATAGCATACACTGAAAGAGTGAGGAAGAAGAACATGATTTTAAGACTACCAAGTTCAGGTAGCCCCAGAAAAAAGAATTCTCTTCCTCTTGTTGTGTTTTTATTTTTCATGATTGTAGCTGGAAATATACATTTTATGGTCATATTTGTATCATTTTCTTTTTATTTGTTCATTAAGCATACTGATATGGAATAGATTGCAGGATTGGATTTCTTGTATGCATAGTCAAATGGTTTCACAAAATATTAAATCAAATTTTCACTGACACAGGAAATTTATTTTAGGATGGTAAAATCAATGACTCAGCTCCATCATTTATAAGATGGGACAATCTTTGGAGACAAGACAACCTCTTTCCTTTATAGGGACAGGAAATGAAAATTCATTTCTGTAAGTCTGATAAAAAAAATGAGCTGATAAACATTGCAGATGAAATGGTTAAAACAAATAAAATGTTCCTGTAAATCCTTCTAGGCACTTTTCATCTGTGTATGGTCTGCAACATAAAACACAAATAAACAACCATAATATATAATACAAGTGGCTGAACAACTATGATTGTAACAAATGCAGCAGTTGAGCCTGTTATCAGCACCCACAAGGGCTTATCACGTGTGTTTCTTCAAATATGCAAGAACAATTTGTACTCGAAACATGCTTGTAATGTTTGTAATCTAAAGCACTCTTACAGGTATATCAAAGTGAATTCCCCCATAAAGATTGGTACAAGACCAAACAGAGGAACAGGGAATGACCACAGTTTGCAGCAATACAGACACTGAGACAAGGAAAACACTGTGCAATATTGTTTCTTGCAATAGCATAGTATGGATACAGAGGCAGCAAAAGGATAAAAGTATTTAAAAAGTTTAAAACATGAGGAGACAGTGGTGGACTTACCTCCTCCAAGTAGACACAAAAATCGCCAATGTGTTTGTAAAATAGAACAGGTTTATTTACATTACATACTCTGGGGGACAATGCAATGTGTTTCGCAGTTTTGATCCTACTTTATCAGGCAATAACAACGGAGTAATAGCTGTAATTGGCCCATAACCCATGTGTGGTTACACAATCATTAATTATAAAATATATAAATTTATACTGTAAATATAAATAAATATCAAACATTAGCTGTAAAATCGGTAATAAGGTTATAGGGGAGGGGTGTTTGAAGAGTCTGAGTATAAGTAATTAGGTCATGAGAATAAGGACACTGGAAAAAGGTAATTGTGAATTTGTGAGCAGTGATGAGTGAAAATGATAATATGCTTTTCACATTAATGTTCGCAAAAGTAATGTTAATTTCGATTTTTGAGCAAAAATTCTCATGGAAAAAAGTCCTGTTATCCTGCATGGTTGTTAAAAAAAAAAAAATAATAATAATAAAATAAAAATGGGAGGGGGGGAGGGGGGATATGGATAGGTGAATTAATATAATGCAAGACATAAAAGTTTGGTCTGAATGGTGGAGGTGATTCTGTGGAAGAGTATAAGGGAATGGTGTAGGATCCAGTGTGTTGGTGCTATCTAATGGGTGTAATTAGAATTGTCGGAGTCCTGGTAACAGAAAGGCCTGCTAACAAGATGGAAGTAAGGATAGGTAAAAGATACATGAAGTATTATAAGCGAGTACGTTACCATGGGGATGTACATATGTAAATTACAATACAATAAAAATAATAATTGATGATAAAATAATCCTACTAATATAATAAATGGGAAAGTTCGGATGTTTGGATGTTTGGATGTTTGGATGTTTGTTACTCGATCACGCAAAAACGGCTGAACGGATTTGAATGAAATTTGGCACACACATAGTACATTACCTGGAATAAAGTATAGGATACTTTTTATTCCCAGAACCAAAAAGAGACAAATACAAATTTCACTGGAAAATGTAAATTGCAGCCATACACTGTTACACTGGAGGTGTGTTTAGCTTCTAAGGGTAGAATGGTTAATTTGCATATATTCAGCAGTGATGCTCTGGGAGACATCTCAAGCTCACTCCAACCTGAATTATCGCAAATTCTTTCTGTTTTAAGAAAACAAACGTTTGTTTTTCTTAACATCTTAGTAAGGGGGCTTTTAAGACCATTGTAGTCCCTTACACACTCCAATGAGTTCTGGGTCCCTCTCGGTGTTACAAGCCCTACTGCATAGAGCCAAATTAATCTATGCCATGCACTGATAAGGATCAAACAATCCAAAACAGTCTGTATGCATGTTGGATTATTATGGCTCTGTTCAATTTAACAAGCTGACACATCATTGCATTCCAGCGGTTCTGGAGGTGTGTTTAGCTCAGGGTTGCCAACCCAATTTCTTATTTTTACTGGACAAAATGGTCAAAAAATCTGGACACCCCAAGGTTTGGACGGACGCAAGCGGAGTCAGGGGGCGGAGTCAGTAGTGCGCTTTTTAAAAAAAAGTCTTGTGAATTTCAGGAGGAGAGAAACATAGCTGAACCTATGTAGGCACATTTCAGCACTAAGTACACTATGTGGGCACATTTCACCTGTAAATACACTATGTGCTCACATTTCACCTGTAAATACACTATGTGGGCACATTTCACCTGTAAATACACTATGTGGGCACATTTCACCTGTAAATACACTATGTGGGCACATTTCACCTGTAAATACCTTATGTGGGCACATTTCACCTGTAAATACCTTATGTGGGCACATTTCACCTGTAAATACACTATGTGGGCACATTTCACCTGTAAATACACTATGTGGGCACATTTCACCTGTAAATACACTATGTGGGCACATTTCACCTGTAAATACACTATGTGGGCACATTTCACCTGTAAATACACTATGTGGGCACATTTCACCTGTAAATACACTACGTGGGCACATTTCACCTGTAAATACACTATGTGGGCACATTTCACCTGTAAATACACTATGTGGGCACATTTCACCTGTAAATACACTATGTGGGCACATTTCACCTGTAAATACCTTATGTGGGCACATTTCACCTGTAAATACACTATGTGGGCACATTTCACCTGTAAATACACTATGTGGGCACATTTCACCTGTAAATACCTTATGTGGGCACATTTCACCTGTAAATACACTATGTGGGCACATTTCACCTGTAAATACACTATGTGGGCACATTTCACCTGTAAATACACTATGTGGGCACATTTCACCTGTAAATACACTATGTGGGCACATTTCACCTGTAAATACACTGTGGGCACATTTCACCTGTAAATACACTATGTGGGCACATTTCACCTGTAAATACACTATGTGGGCACATTTCACCTGTAAATACACTATGTGGGCACATTTCACCTGTAAATACACTATGTGGGCACATTTCACCTGTAAATACACTATGTGGGCACATTTCACCTGTAAATACACTGTGGGCACATTTCACCTGTAAATACACTATGTGGGCACATTTCACCTGTAAATACACTATACATGTACCTTACAATTAAAACAAAGGTTTTTGTGTGCACCACCAGACTACATAGCTCTAATTTGCATAACATTTTACTTTTGGTCAGATTCACATCTATTACTTTGCCAGCTAGCAGTGTATGTGTGACATGCAGCCCTGCCTTGGCTGTCAGGGCTCTGCACTATGTCAAACATACACACAGCAGCACTGTAAGCATGGGGATTCTGTGCTTCTGGCTGCAGAAGCCATGTATACACAGAGCAGATGTCACAGATTAAATTGATCATTGATTTATAGTACCTGGCTAGCAGGGGGAGAACTAATTCAGAAGGCTTTTCCCATACAGCACAGTATGCAGCTCTCTTCTGTCGCTGCTACTCTGGATGGAGTTTGTAAGGACGGACTCCGTCGGCTCAGCTGGCAGCCTCTCTCTAATTGACTGGAGAGCGGCACCAGCAAAACAAAAAGAGCCCTTCTGATTGGAGGGTGGAAGGGAATGGAAAAAACGAAGCTCCTGATTGGAGGGTGGAAAAAAGTTGCTGATTGGAGGGCGGGAGGCAAAGAAGCTCCTGATTGGAGGGTGCGAGGCAAAGAGGCTCCTGATTGGAGGGCGGCCACGGGAGGGAAGGGGGAAAAGATGCCTGAAGCTTCTTGCAGCGCAGCCACCAGCACCTAAAGACTTGGATTACTATAGCCACGATGCGCGGCAATAAGTACTTGTTTTAACGGACGCATGTCCTAAAAATACGGGCAGCACGGACAAGGGAAATTTAATGTCATATAGACGGACTGCCCGTATTTTGACGGACGGTTGGCAACCCAGGTTTAGCTTCTAAGGGTAACAATGGTTAATTAGCATATTTTCAGCAGTGATGCCCTGGGAGACATCTCAAACTCACTCCAACCTGAATTATCGCAAATTCTTTCTGTTTTAAGAAAGCAAACTTTTGTTTTTCTTACACTGGTAATGGTAGGGTTCTCAAACTTTGCACAGTTGGTTACTGGGTGACTGGGATTAACAATCAGAAAAGTGGTTGGAGCCTATAAAAGCCAATCAAAATTCACCTAATGATTTTCAAGGGGAATATTTACATTTCTGCCATTCTTGCCCTGTTAATGGCGCAAGCCTCAAACCTGATATAGTTGATCATTGGGTGACTGGGGTTCAATTTCAGAAAGGGGGTGGAGCCACAAATAGCCAATCAGATTTGTTTCATTCCAATGCAAATTACTGTTGCCAAACACCGCAAAGCTCACAAACTTGGTAATTGAGTAATTGATTAATTGTGTGTTAGGGTTAGGAAAGTGGGCACAGCCAACACCAGCCAAATACATAAGCGGGCAACGCCGGGTCATAAGTGGGCGGAGACAAATACAAATTTTACTGGGGAAATGTAAACAGCAGCCATTCTTACACTGTTAATGGTAGGGTTCTCAAACTTTGCACAGTTGGTCACTGGGTGACTGGGATTAATATTCAGAAAAGTGGGTGGAGCCTACAAAAAACAATCAAAAATTACCTATTGATTTTTCAGGGGAATATTTCATTGCTGCCATTCTTGCACTGTTAATGGCACAAGCCTCAAACCTGGTACAGTTGATCATTGCGTGACTGGGGTTTAAATTTATATAAGGGGGTGGAGCCCCAAACAGTCAATCTGATTTGTTTCATTTTAATGCAGGTTATTGATGCCAAAGACCGCAAAGCTCACAAACTTGGTCATTGAGTAATTGAGTAATTGTGTGTTAGGGTTAGGAAAAGTAAAAAAGCTGTAAACTGCAGCTATTCTTACACAATTAATGGTAGGGTTCTCAAACTTTGCACAGTTGGTCACTGGGTGACTGAGAATAATATTCAGAAAAGTGGGTGGAGCCTACAAAAGCCAATCAAAATCCACCTATTAATCTTTAAGGGGAATATTTAATTGATGCCATTCTTGCACTGTTAATCACCTGTACCTGGTACAGTTGGCCATTGGGTGATTGGGGTTCAAATTCAGAAAAGGGGTGGAGCCACAGCCAATCAGATTTATTTTATTTCAATGCAAAGTATTGATGCCAAAGACCTCACAGCTCACAAACTTGGTCATTAAGTAATTTTGTGTTTGGGTTAGAAAAAGTGGGCGGAGCTAGCACCAGCCAAATACATACCTGGGCAATGCTGAGTCTTCAGTGGGCGGAGACAAACACAAATTTCACTGGGAAAATGTAAACTGCAGCCATTCTTACACTATTAATTGTGGGGTTCTAAAACGTTGCACAGTTGGTCACTGGGTGACTGTGATTAATATACAGAAAAGTGGGTGGAGCCTACAAAAACCAATCACAATTCACCTATTGATTTTCAAGGCAAATATTTAATTGCTGCCATTTTTGCACTGTTAATGGCACAAGCCTCAAACCTGGTACAGTTGATCATTGGGTGACTGGGGTTAAATATTTAGAAAAGGGGTGGGGCTACAAACAGCGAATCAGATGTGTTTCATTTCAATGAAAATTATTTATGCCAAAGACCACAAATCTCACAAACGTGGTCATTGACTGTTGACAATTGTGTGTTAGGGTTAGAAAAAGTGGCCACAGCCAGCAGCAGCCAAATACATACCCGGGAAACATCAGGACATCAGTGGGTGGAGAAAAATAAAAATGTAACTGCCAGAATGTAAACTGCAGCCATTCTTACACTGTCTGTCAATGGCAGGGTTCTTAAACTTTGCACAGTGGGTGACTGGGATTAATATTCAGAAAAGTAGGTGGAGCCTACAAAAGCTAATCAAAATTCACCTATTGATTTTCAAAGTAGTGGAGTCACAGCCAATTATTGATGCCAAAGACCGCAAAGCTCACAAACTAGGTAATTGTGTGTTAGGATTAGAAAAAGTGGACAGAGCTAACACTAGCCAATTACATACCCGGGCAACGCCGGGCGACCAGCTAGTATAGTGTATAAAAATGACAATGATCATAAAACAATAAAATCATAACACATAACGGTAATAACAGTAATAGTGAAAACATTTATAATAATACAATAATAAAAACATAAGGATAAAAGAGAGGACTAAGATAAAATCATATTGAAAGTAGTTGTATTTAGTAAATATTTTTCAACTGTTCGTTCAAACCACCTGGAACCAGTGTTTTAAGCACCTGAATCCAGTACATCTCCCATTTATTTATTTTTTTCAAAAGCAACCAGCGGGATGGAGGGAATTTTTTCAATGAAAGTGACGCTGAGTCAGGGTTGCTGTTGTGCATGGTGTTGAAGTGATGTGACACACTGTTCAGGGGGATATTTCTTAAAGGGAAGGTTCAAGCAAAAAAAAAATGAGTTTCACTTACCTGGGGCTTCTACCAGCCCCATGTAGCCACCCTGTGCCCTCGTAGTCACTCACTGCTGCTCCAGTCCCCCGCTGGCAGCTTTCTGACCTCGGAGGTCAGGGCCACATTGCATACATTTTTACGCATTCCAGCTAGTGCAGGAACAAAAATTTACGCGTTGCACCACTAACACGTAAAAATGTATGTGTTAATGTTCCTGCACTAGCGGGAATGTGTAAAAATGTACGCAATTCGGCCCTGACCTCCGAGGTCAGAAAGCTGCCAGCGGGGGACTGGAGCAGCAGTGAGTGACTAGGAGGGCACAGGATGGCTGCATGGGGCTGGTAGAAGCCCCAGGTAAGTGAAACTCATTTTTTTTTTTTGCTTGGACCTTCCCTTTAAAGAGACTCCGTAACAAAAATTACAATGTTTTTTCTACCATCCTAAAAGTTCCTAAACTTATTCTAATGTGCTCTGGCTTACTGCAGCACTTTCTACTATCACTGTCTCTGTAATAAATCAATGTATCTTTCCCCTGTCAGACTTGTCGCCCTGTGTCTGGAAGGCTGCCAACTCTTCCGTGCTGATCTGTTATGCTTACCCTCTCCAGGCCCCTCTATGCACACTCCAGTGTGTGTGTTATTTACATAAGCCAGCAGTGTCTCTGCTCTCAGATATCAGTGAGACAAGAGAGCTGGATAAAAATCCTCCTCTGTTAGGCTGTGAAAGGAGCTGGGCTGACACATACTAAGGAATTACAGACAGAAAGAAAGGATCAGCCTCACAGCCTGTCACTAGTATTCAGTGCATGAGAGCTGCAGGGGACAGAAGGTAAACACACAAGTGATCTCTTGAGATACAAAAGGAAGGGTGTATACAGCCTGCTTGTGTATGGATGTATTTTCTATGTGTGGACATACTGTACATCAACCTACTTCCTGTTTTGGTGGCCATTTTGTTTGTTTATAAACAAACTTTTTAAAACTGTTTTTTTACTACTTTTAATGCGGCGGGGAGCGGCAAAATTGTGACAGAGGGGAATAGGAGATGTCCCCTAACACACTGGTATGTTTACTTTTGTGTGATTTTAACAATACAGATTATCTATAAGTATATTGCATTTGTGCTGGCCTATCCTGCTTTGTGCCACCTACATATTGTAAGTTGCATGGACATGTTATTAAAGGGAACCTTAACCGTGGAGCAAAACAAAGTTTCACTTACCTGGGGCTTTCCCAAGCCTCCTGCAGCCGTCCTGTGCCCGTGCAGCTCCTCCAGTGTCTTTCGGTCCCTTGCCGCTTTTTAGTTTCGTTTTTGGCCGACTGCCAGTCGTCCTCCGGCAACGCGTCCTATTCTTCCGCATTCCCCGCCGTAAAGCGCGTCATGCGCATTTTCGACACTTTAAGTCGGGGAATGCGGAAGAATAGGATGCATTGCCGGAGGACGACCGGCAGTCGGCCGAAAACGAAACTAAGCCACGGTGGACCGAAAGACACTGGAGGAGCTGCACGGGCAAAGGACGGCTGCAGGAGGCTTGGGAAAGCCCCAGGTAAGTGAAACTTTGTTTTGCTGCACGGTTAAGGTTCCCTTTAAGTTAATGATATATCTGGAGGTACATGTGATATGTTCTTTGATTGGGTAACTGATCTGAGTGACCGAGGATGAGAAGGATGATGTTTGTGACATGCTTGGGAGCCAGGTTAGGAATGTTGGGATGAGATCTCTGTGGGTATTGCATGATGATGTAATCGGCTTGGTGCCAGGATATTGTGGAGGTTAGACGCCCTCCTGAAAGTGAGTAGGGGGAACGGAGGTAGAAGTGTGCATAGATAGGGATCCTGCAACAGGATTTCCCATCCATTGTAAATCATTTTTCTTGCTGGGCATTAAACCTAGTGATGAAGCGGGGGGAGCGGGTCATGGGTGGGTGGCGCATTGTGGGTGGGGGTATTTTTGTGGTGGTGTTTTGGGCTTTTCGTGGCATCTTTGATAAGTTTTTTGGGGTATTTGCACTCTGTAAATGTTTGTGTTAGGGTGGTGACCTGTGTGTTATAGCCTTGGATGTCAGTGCAGTTTCCGAAGATTCTGTTGTACTGACTGTATGGAGTATTTTTTTGTCCAAGGGTGGTGATAGAAGCTGTTAAAGTGTATATAGTTGTTGGCGTCAACCGGCTTGAGATAAATTTTAGTTTTGATCTGACTGTCATCAATAAATAAAGTCAGATCCAAAAATTCTATGGTGGTGGGGTTATGATGGAAGGTAAATCGTAATCCTGCGTGATTGGAGTTTAGAAAATCAATGAACAATGGGATGAGTATGGAGTCTCCTTTCCAAATGAATGTAAGGTTGTCAATGTTTTGTTTGTGAAAGACAATATGTTTATTGTCCCACCACCATGGGGAGCTCGTTTGCACCTATGAAAGGTTAGTATTAGGAGAAGATGGGTGAGGTTAGTTTGGGGCATAGAGAGGGGGGGGGTTAGTGTGAGAATTAGGTTACAGAGAAGCATAGGCGAATATCGGTATAATGACTGATATTCTACCATCAGGCATTGGGGGTATCAAAATATCTGTAAAATTAGCGATATTCTAACATCTGCATTTCCTGGCACCATTTTTACCCAGTGACAGAACAGCGGTATTAGAATAATGATGGCTATATCCAACGCCCAATTTATTGATTGCTAGTTTCACACATATAGAGCAATTCATTCTGCACTATACACACTTATGAATCAATGAGGCAAACAGAGACAGGAGGATCTTCTAAACCCAGTTGCATACCATCGCCATGGTTTCCAGCAAGTTCCCTAAACATGTTATCGCAGCTCCAGCCTGAGGCTGCAGGATAATACAAAGGGGCATTCAGTCACAATTGGGTGATGTGCAATTCAGTTTTTCTTCTAGGTGATATTTTCACATCTTATTTTTAAAATCACTAAGAGATACTAAGAGATACTATACTATACATGACTTCATAGTAGAAAATAATCTTATTTCTCAGCATCAACATGGGTTTACTAAAGACAGGTCCTGTTTGACTAACATGCTCAGCTTTTATGAGGTAGTGAATGCTAATATGGATATTGGGAATGCTGTAGATGTGATATACTTGGACTTTGCAAAGGCCTTCGACACTGTTCCCCACAAAAGTCTGGTGCAAAAGTTGAGGATGCAAGGACTGGGGAAGAGTCTGTGTTCATGGATAGGGAACTGGCTAATGGACAGAAAACAAAGAGTTGTGGTCAATGGACCGTACTCAAAATGGGAGACTGTTAGCAGTGGGGTCCCACAGGGGTCTGTTCTGGGTCCAGTGCTCTTCAATTTATTTATTAATGACCTAGTAGATGCAGTAGTGAGCAATGTTGCTATTTTTGCAGATGATACAAAATTGTGCAGAATCATCAACTCTCAGGAAGATAGTGTCATATTGCAACAGGATCTGGATAGGATGGCTATATGGGCACATACATGGCAGATGAAATTCAATGTTGACAAATGTAAAGTCATGCATTTTGGTCGTACCAATGGTCTAGCACCATACAAAATAAATGGGATACAGTTGGGAACATCAAACTTGGAGAAGGACTTAGGAGTACTCATCGACAACAAGTTAAATAATCGTACTCAATGCCAAGCCGCTGCAGCTAAAGCGAACAAAATTTTGGGATGCATTAAAAGGGAAATAAAAACTCGAGATGCTAGCATAATATTGCCCCTGTTTAACTCTCTAGTAAGGCCACATCTGGAATATGGAATTCAGTTCTGGGCACCACATTACAAAAAAGATATTGCAGTTTTAGAGCAGGTGCAGAGACGAGCTACAAAATTGATACGTGGGATGGAAGGTCTCGCTTACCAAGAAAGGTTAGATAAACTGTGTTTATTTAGTCTAGAGAAAAGACGCCTTAGAGGAGATCTAATTAACATGTATAAATACATTAGAGGGCAATATAATAGCTTGGCGGATGAGCTTTTTGTCTCTAGGCCTTTTCAAAGGACTAGAGGACATGAGCTGCGCATGGAGGAAAAACGTTTTAGCCATTTATTTAGGAAAGGGTTCTTTACAGTAAGAGTGGTTAAGATGTGGAATGCATTGCCACAGGAAGTCATTATGGCAAACTCTATACCTGCATTTAAAGGGGGCTTAGATGCTTTCCTTGCGTTGAAAGACATCCATGGCTACAATTACTAGGTTATGCCTAATGATGTTGATCCAGGGATTTTATCTGATTGCCATCTGGAGTCAGGAAGGAATTTTTCCCATTTGGGGCTAATTGGACCATGCCTTGTAAGGGTTTTTTCGCCTTCCTCTAGATCAACAGGGGTATGTGGGGGACGGGCTGGAGTTGTACTTTGTACTGGTTGAACTCGATGGACGTATGTCTTTTTTCAACCAAAATAACTATGTAACTATATGTAACTATTAATTCATTAATAAATTATTCATAAAATATAGCGCTGCTTACTATGTTGGTGCTTTATAAATACAATAAAATAAATAAATACAAATAAATATAATGCCTTTAAAACCACCAGCAAGCAAGAAAATACACATTTTCACTTCCTGAATGCTAAAAAGTTATATTAAACAGAGGATGAAAAATTATCTCCTAGGAGAAAATGTAAGAGAAAAAGTCAATTGTACAAGGGCCAATGTCTTGCATAGTGGTTGTACTGTATGTGTCACGTATTTTTTTGTCATTATACAAACCTTACAAAGAAAGTCACTTCTGTCAGCACTCAGACAACGAATCGGCAAACAGTTTAAACAGCAATGTACTGTTCTTGTTGGATGTGAGAAAGTCATATAGAATAGAGATGTATGAAGAAAAAAACAAAACAAAAGAAATAAAAAATCAATATCTTCGGCTTGCCTTACTTGACCTGATTTTGGAATAGTAACATTAGGTGACGATACCACCAGTTCAACATCATTCTGCTCTCTTTCTGGAGATTTGTAACCATGTTAACAAAGAAAGTTAGAAAATTAAACAGTTCAAGTTGCCTTTTTCAAGGGATTTTTTTTTTCAAGAAATAATAATAATAAAAAAATAAGTAGGTGTCAAACTCTGGAATTATTTAATCTTCTGTTCTGTTTAAAATGTGGGGAACATTTACAATTACCAAGCATCACATAACAGTGAATCAAAATTTCGTACTGTAAAAAAATAATTTATACATAAAAAAAAAACACAACACTAAAATGAATTAACAAAAAAGAAAACATAGATTTGACACATATTGATATAAGGGCTAGTAAATGATCTGCCACAGGATTTAAAAGCTGCTATAGATTTATTGAGCTGACTATATATTGATTTAGCTCAGGGTATGCATACCTAAGAGAGTAATTAAAATGTTGTTTAAAGAGTCAGAAATTTTAATTAGGCTCAAGTTTATTTTCAGATCACATTCCCATGGCATTGGCATGAATTAATCCAATGCTCTATTGTTTGTTGCATTGTAATGCATGAAATGAAATGAGACAAAATGTCTATCTTGCTTCTGTATACAGAATGGTTAAAATATACACAGTACTGTCTAAAAGTTTTAGGCAGGTGTGAAAAAATGCTGTGAATAAAAAAATGCCTTTAGAAATATTAAAAAAATGATTGTTTAATATTTTCAATTTACGAAATGCAAAGCGAGCGAACCAAAGTAAAATCTAAATTAAATCAATATTAGAGATGTCGCGAACATCAATTTCATGTTCACGAACGCAAACTTCCGCAAATGTTCACGAACATGCGAACTTGCCGAACTGCCATAGACTTCATTGGGCAAGCAAAATTTAAAACCTACAAAGACTGTTTCTGGCAGTTTTCATCCCAAGCACATTAAGAACTCTATAATTTACAGCCAAGCTATAAGGTACAACCAGATTTGTTCTGACAGGATGGACAGAGACAAGCACCTGGACAGGCGCGGACTGGGGCGGGGGGATGGGTGGCATTTGCCCCCCAGGCCGCCTTCTTCTCTCATGTTTTGGGCCGCTGGCCGGGATAGGAAGGTGAGCGAGTGGCCGGGTGCATGTAGCAGCAGCCAGTAAGCAGCTAGGCGGAATGCAGTGCAGGGCAAGCAGGGATCAGATGGAATCTACGCTGCTCCGTCTCATGTAACTCACACCCTCTCCTTACAATGGCCAATCAGCAGAGCAGAAGGGAGCGCGCGTGATTTGTATCCTCACGCAGAATGTAAGGCCATCCAGGAAATAAAACACTTCTTCCGACTGACAGAGCTTCACATCAGCGGCCTGACAAGCTGCTCATGTCTGTGTTCAGCAAGAAGTCAGCTTTGCAGGAGGGGTATCTGATAGAGCACGCTGTCTCTGTATTTTTCTGTGAAGCCAGGTGACCGTTATGTTAAAAGGTCAGTCAGAGTGCAGTTGAAGGGTCCAAGTTTCCTCCCGATGTATGAAGCAGGAGCACACGTGTCTCTAGCTCTTGGCTCTCTAGTGCTAGCTGGGCGAAAAGATCTGTCGGGGCAGCATTCATGTGCAGGATGGAGGTCAAATTCCAACGGTGGCTAGTGACAAATGATGGATGGGGCATCTCGGCTTCTGGAATCAAGCAGCTACTGGAACAGTGAGAAACTAATACTGCATACCACCAATACAGGGAATCGACTGCTGATGCTCTCTTGTTGTAAGAATGTGTGCTATTGTGATAATCATTTCATTACTTTTATGTTTACCAAGTTTTATTTGCAAGCTGATTAATTGATTACAGCAATGTCCACTGCTGATGATGTATACACATCATAAAAAAGGTGCTCATTAACCATACATTTCAAAAAGCTGCAGGTTGAAAAGTGTGGGAGATAACCGCTAGTTAAATATTGGTAACATTAACATTTTACTAGTTAATTCTAATAGTAAAATAGCAGTAATTTTTCTCAATATTTTACTATGACCTAACCGTCCTGGCCATGTCTAACCTTAGCCACCCTGGCCAGCCCCTGGCTATATATCACTATACATCATCCGCAGAGCGCTGCCCAGGGCCGCTTTGGAGGGGCGAAGGGCAGAAGCGCCGTGTGCGGGGGTAGCGTTGCCGCACGATTGTTGGACCCCCCAGGTGTTGAACTGGCATCTATTAGACGCAGCGCCAGTTCATTCCCCGCAGCACACCTTAGCCTGGGAGGCAGAGCAGGGCTACGGGAAGATGGCTGCCGAAGCCCTGCACTGGAGACTATTTGTGTCTTCAGTACAGGGCTTCGGGCACCATTTTCCCGTAGCATTGCTCTGCCATTTAGAGCGGGAGATTTGCTGCAGGAGGATCGTCGGGGGAGCTGTGCGCTACAGGACGGTCAGGAGAGGAGAATTCTGCCAGGCGAGTAATTATTTTTATTTTTTTGCAGGTGCATTATTTTCTGGTGAAATGCTGCCCACTATACGATTCATTTCTGGTGAAATGCTGCCCACTTTACAATTGTTTTCTGGTGAAATGTTGCCCACTATACGATTATTTTCTGGTGAAATGCTTATGCTGCTCACTTTACGATTTCTGGTGAAATACTGCACACTTTACGATTATTTCCTGGTGAAATGCTGCCCACTTTACAATTCATTTCTGGTGAAATGCTACCCACTTTACGATTATTTTCTGGTGAAATGCTGCCCACTTTACGGTTAATTACTGGTGAAATGCTGCCCATTTTACGATTTTATGATGAAACATTGCTGCATTACGATTATTTTATGGTGAAACGCTGCCCCGTTACGATTGTTTGGCACCTATGGGTGGGGCACCAAAATTTTCGCAGGGGGGCCCAGTGATTTCTAATCTAGACCCTGGCGATGCCTAACTCTAACCTTCCTCTTGGCCATGTCTAACCTTAGCCACCCTTGCAATGCCTAAAACAACTTTGTTGATGAATCTAACTGGAATCAGCCGGGAAAATTTTTAGGTATATGGACACTTTTACTCAGGAAGGGTCCTGAGACTCCTATTGCTCTCCCGCAGCCGGAGATGTAACTGTAAAATATATTGTTCCTTTAGGCCTTGTTCACAATATAAATCGCCAGTGCTATTGCAAGCGCTGAGTGATTTATTGAGAGTTTTGTAAGTGCTTTTCCTTGTGCTTTGCGCTTAGAAAAGCACTTTTGCAGAGCGATTCGTTTTTTCATTTCCTGACGTCAGGAAGTGAACTCTTTAATCCGGAAGAGAATAAATACAATGTATTTATTCTTAAAAGCGCTCGGAAAAATCGCAATACAAAACGCTCTGTGATTTCCCTATACCTTCCATTGAGCCAAAGCACTCAGAAAATGGTACAGGCAGCGCTTTGCTGAGTGGCACTCAATCAAACCACTCATATGTGAACACTCTCATAGGAAATCATTGCACAAGCGATTTTAGGGGGATTTTAAAAATCGCCAGCGCTTAAAAAAAAATACGCAAATGCTCATAGTGTGAACAAGGCCTTACTCTGCCAAGACTGCCATTGATACATTTGCACGCAAGAAAGATAAGTATTTGGGCTGGGGCTGCCATGAAAGGGCCTCTGGGTTGTGTTTTCCCCCCAGGCCAAAAGGTCCCAGTCCTCCCCTGCACCTGGATCACCTTAAGAACACTTTCATTAAACAAGGTTACAGTCCTCCCATGGCTGAGGCCCAAATCAGGAAAGCCAGCAACATTCCCAGGACTGAACTCCTGAAATATAAGCAAAACCAGAAAGAGGAACGTGTCCCTTTGGTTGTCACCTACAACCCACACCTGGAAATCTTAAGGAGGATTGCTAAGGAACTTCATCCCATTTTACACAAGGATCACAGACTGAGAACGATATTCCCTAAACCTCCACTCTTGTCATATCGGCAACCACACAGTCTAAAACAGATGATTGTCAGGAGCTCTTTGAATAGGCCTCAACAAAACGGAACATCACCCTGCCGACAAAAAATATGTGGGACCTGCAGACACATTTACTCCACTGACAGGGTAACGATACCAGGTTCACAACAGGAGTACAGAGTACAAGGTAAATTTTCTTGTGGGTCCACCAATCTGGTATATCTGATCATGTGTGCTAAATGCCCCAATGTTATGTACGTGGGAGAAACTGGACAAACTCTACGCAAACGTATGAATGGACACAGGCACACTATTATTGATACCAAATCTGGACTCCCAGTTGCTACACACTTTCGGTCCAACGGACACAGCATGGATGATCTTCGTGTCACTGCCCTGAAGGGCGGCTTCAAAACGTCAAATAAGCGATTAATAGCAGAAACAAAATTTATAAATTGTTTCAAAGCTGTGCAGAAGGGTCTGAATAAGGACAACAACTTTCTATATTGGTATGAGATTGATGATATATGAACTGTCTCAGCCACCCTAGCTGAACTTGTGAACTAAGAATTTACGATACCTCTGGGTCAATCCTAATACCAGGTCTGTGAGCAATAAAGTAAACAAGGATCCTTATCTTACCCCATTTAGATGGTCTGTTTGTATTAAGGCATCTTAATGATGTATTTATGCTTGAAAAAAATATCTGTTTTCCCTTTTGATGTTGCATGTATATAAGCTGTCTGTACCACCAGCTTGCAAACTAACAGGATGTAAACCTGAGGAAGGCTGCAAGGCCGAAAGCTTGTTTATTCTTATTCATTTGTAGTTAGCCAATAAATGGTATCATCCTGATTTAAAACTTCTTGCTTTTACTGATGGCTAACACGGTACAATACCCTACTGGCCACAAAAGTGATGGAAAAGTTTCTTCAAGGGGTCTAATACCTGGACTGCGGCATGCCGGTTGGGGGAACCGTGCCAAAAGTCCTACCAAAAATTACGGAGTTGACACAGTCGTGTTTAAATCTCTAAAGGGCAGAAATCAGATTACATTTCTACAAATAATGCACTGGAGTGGTACTCTGTGCCTGCAACTTAATGTGGAAACAGATAGCAGTAGTGTGCACAGCTATGGGTGTCAGTGGGCTGTGGAGTGTCACACACAAAAATAAACACAGGAGACTGATGTACTAGCCCTCAAAAGGGCTATTTAGGGTGCTTGCAAGTAGTCAGTGAAGAACAAGAACACAGGCCTAGGTAATGTTTTCCCTACCTATCTGCAGCAAGTCTGACCCTGCTCTCACTATCACTGCAGCCAGAGAATGAATCCAATATGTCCACTGCAACTGCATTTTAATAGGGTAGTGGGGGGTTCAGAAGGGGGGTGCTAGCTGATTGGCTGCCATGTGTCTGCTGACTGTGAGGTAAGGGGTCAAAGTTTAGCTCAATAATGTTGTATAAGGGGGTGGGTTGAACACGCCAAATGTTCGCTGTTCGCCGCAAATGTGAAAAGCAAAAGTTCACTGAATACTGTTCGCCAGTGAACAGTTCAGGCCATCTCTAATCAATATTTGGTGTTACTAATTTTTTGCCTTCAATCTAGAATCAACTCTTATAGGTATAGGCCAGTGATAGCGAACCGTTTAGAGGCCAAGTGCCCAAACTGCGACCCAAAATACACTAATTTATCACAGAGTGCCAACACACCAATTTACACTGAATACTGAATTTTTAGTTAAAAAACAACAACTCATACATTAAAGGCCGCTCTACAGTTAAAATTCAGCAATCACCTCCCCTTATAAAATTCAGAAATTACCCTCATATATAAAATGCATTAATCACCTCACATATGAAATGAAGCAATTACCCCACACTTAAACTGCATCAATCACGGCCACAAATTAAACAAAGCAATAACCCGACCTTTAAAATGTATTTATCAGCCCACAAATGATTTGCAGCAATAAACCTGCATTTTTAAGGCAGTCTATGTAGATAGGGAGTGGCGACTAGAAGCGAGGGTTGGTAGAGATATTACGTAGATGCTGCATGACAGGAGGGAGTGTAGGTAGGTAGGAAGTTAAGGTAGATGCTGCTGGGCAGCATGATAAGTAGGGAGGTTAAGTAGTTGCAGCTGGGGGAGGAAGTGTAGAGAGAGAGGTTAGGTAGCTGCAACTGGGAGGGTCGATAAGTAGAGCAATTAGGTAGCTGCTGTAGGACAGGAAGGAGTGTAGGTAAGCTAATTGTAGCTGGGTGGGGGGATAGGTGTGTGTGTTAAGTATGTGTGGCTGGGGGGACAGAAGTGTAGGTAAATAGGGAGGGAGGTTAGGTAGCTGCGACTGGGAGAGAGATTAGGTAGCTGATGTACGAGTGTAGGTAAGTAAGGTAGCTGCAGCTGGGCAGTAGGTAAGTAGCTGCAGCAAAACCGTAGGGAGCATAGGTAGCTGTTGCTAGACAGGCTGTATGCCAAGGTAGGTAGTTGAGATTTGGCTAGAAGGGATTGCAGTTAGGTAGCTGCAGTTTGGTGGGCTGTGGGGACGGCAGGTATATGTAGGGTAGGTAGCGGCAGGAGGAATGGCAGGCCGGGAGGTTAGTTACATGCTGCTTGGTTGGAAAGTAAGTAGGGAGGGTAGGTACTGTAGGTACATGCTGCTGCTGGGTGGGCACTAGGAAGGGTAGGTAGGTGCATGCTGCAGCTGAGTGGGCAGTAGGTAGGAGGGTTAGGTAGGTGCATGCTGCTGCTGGGTAGAAGGGTAAGTGCTGTTGGTGGGAGGGTAAGGGGATAGTGAGAGAGCAGGGTTGTAAAAGAGGGATTTTAGTGAGGGAGGGAGTAGCGAGTGACAAAGGAGGGTAGTAAAAAGAAAAAATTAATAAAAGAGAGAGAAAGAAGCATGCAGTCACACTTATTTATTTATTTAATTTTTCGCTACAGACTGTAGGAACATAAACACAATCACTTACTCCATCCTGGCAGGCAAGAAACGATTCATCCAAATACTTTCTTGCAGGCAGCTTGTTGAAAAAGACAGGTTCTCTTCCTCCTAGCAAACTTCCCCAGAGCCAGGAGGTAATAAAGATTAGGAAGAAATTGATGTCCTCTGGCAGCAGCGTGAGTGTAGGGGATGGGGCCGGCTGCAGGAGATCACACAGCCAGTCTAGCGCATCTCTGCTTCTGTTCCCCACCTGGAACTTCAAGTTAATTGTCGGGAGAGTTGAATGCGCAGTGAGGAGGGAGGTGACAATATAGTCCTCTTACACCTGCCAGCCTCTCTGCACTATACTGCATTTTAGGTTTCTGAAGGGGTAAACAAGTAAGGGGGGATTATTTAGTATAATAATGAAAAAAAAATTCTGCAAAATATCAGCAGTGGCAGGCAGCAGCGTGCGTGCACAAAGAGAGGGCTCAGAGTGCCACTTCCAGCACGCGTGGCATAGGTTTGCCACCGCTGGTATAGGCTCTTTTGAAGAAGCACAAATAAATGGACAACGTTGAGGATCGTATAAGCAGTGGTTGGCCAAGGAAACTTAGTGCAGCAGATGAAAGACACATCAAGCTTATTATCTTTCGAAATCAGAAGATCTCCAGCAGTACTATAAGCTCAGAAATGTCAGAAACCAGTGGGGACCAAGTACACCTATTTACTGTCTGAAAAAGTCTGTTCAGAAGTGGTCTTCATGGAAGAGTGGCAGCCAAAAAGCCATACCTCGGATGAGGAAACAAGGTCAAGTGGCTCAAGTATGCATGAATACTTAGGAACTGGAGACAAAAAATTGGCAGCAGGTGCTCTGGACTGATGCATAAAAATATGAAATATTTGGCTGTAGCAGAAGGCAGTTTGTGTGTCAAAGGGCTGGAAGTAATAATAGTACAATATTGAGTGTCTGTAGGCAACAATGAAGCATGTTGGAGGTAGAGATGGCTCGAACCCCTGATTTTTGGTTCGCGAACCTCCGCAAAAAGTTTGGTTTGCACAAACTTTCGCGAACCGCAATAGACTTCAATGGGAAGGCGAACTTTGAAAACTAGTAACATTTATGCTGGCCACAAAAGTGATGGAAAATATGTTTCAAGGGGTATAACATCTTAGTTTTTGCAAAAGTCCCAGGGAAAAATCTGGATTTGACGCACAGCAGTGTTTTAAGGGCAGACATCACATTGCATGCCAAATTGGAGGCCTAAAATGCTTTAAAACATCTTGCATGTGTATTCATCAATCAGTTAGTGTAATTAGAGTACTGCTTCACACTGACAGACCAAAATCACTGTCAGACGCACCGCAAACAGCTGTTTGTGTAGTGACGGCCGTGCTGGACTGTTGCGCACCATGGCAAGAGTGCAGGCCATGGCGGTTTTCAAGCCCATATGGGCGGGCTGAGGTAGCTGAATGACAGAACAACAGTGACTGTCCAGCTGTCCACAATGAGGCAATGACCTTATTATCTTATATAGCCGGCGGTCATTGCTTCATTGTGATACGCAAGCCCCTTCACCGCGGCAAGGTAATGATCGCGAAGGGGAATTGACACATGTACAAGCCTTTTTGTTTTGTTGTTGCAGCTGCAGTGCAGCCAGAAAAATTAGGCAGTCATGTACACGCACCAGAAAAATTACTATAGCGGCTGCTGCTAGCAGCGGCCATAAAAATTCAGGAATCCGCCTGGAGTCCTGGACCCTGTTGGTGGTGGCGGAGAAGGCAGTCAAGTTGCCTGCAGGCAGGGATGCTGTGTGGGGAGTGAATTAGTCTTGGGGCAGGCAGTCACACGACTAGAGATGGCCCGAATGGTTCGCCAGCGAAACGGTTCCCGGCACACTTCCAAGGGTTTGCGATCGTGGAGAACCGCAAACTTTACCGGAAGTTCGGTTCGCCCCCATAATGCACCATTAGGGTCAACTTTGACCCTCTACATCACAGTCAGCAGGCACATTGTAGCCAATCAGGCTACACTCCCTTCTGGAGCCACTCCCCCCTTATAAAAGGCAGGCAGCGCCGGCCATTTTACTCACTTGTGTGCCTGCAGTAAATAGAGACGGGACAGCTGCTGCTGCTGCTGCTGCAGACTCTCATAGGGAAAGATTAGTTAGGCTCTTGTAGGCTTGTTAGCTTGCTCCTTGCTGATTCTTATTGCTAAAATTGCACCCTACAACAGCTCTTTTGAGAGCTAATCTATTTTTTTTCTGTGTGTCCCACTGACACTTGGAAAATATTAGGAGACAGGCCCTGCTTCAAATTCAAAATAGAAAGACTTTATTCAAAAATGTAATCAACACTGTATAGACACTAAGTGCCACGTGGAGACGTGTGCACACGTGTTCAGCTAGCCCTGGATGTACTTAGCCACATAGCCCTTCCTGTATGTTGCCTCCAGGGCAGGTCAGCCAGCGCCAGGCTCCTCCGTATGGCTTCAGCCAGGGTTAATGGCCAGGCAGCACTTGGTAAGCAGTGAGGACGCCTTCACCACGCGTATCGGGCGCTTCCGACCTTAATCATGTAATCTGGAGGCGGGTTCCTGAGCCTGACATTTTATAGCATGGTCTCCAGTTAATTTTTGCTAAGTCTCGTTCAATGGCCTCATTAAACACTCTGAGGTGCCTCATTAAACACTCTGAGGTGTCTATTCATATTGATAGGTGGAAAATACAGAGATCTCTTCTTCAAAGCAGTGTATTCTATCTTTTCATCATCAAGGCTATTATTTAGTGCCCCCTCATCTTGCAGGCCCCCCAAGTCAATTAGGGTTTTTCTGTCATTTAGATCTAGGGATAACACCCCCCCCCCCTCACCCAAGTCAGTATCATCAATCCGTGATTGGCTCTTAGGTGTTTGTCGAGCTTGATAAATATATTTCAACTGCACCTTCCTCAAAAATGATTGAACATCCTTATAGACTTCGAACTGATCACCATGGGTAAAGGGGCAAAACGACAGACCTCTATCTAGTAGAGTGTGGTGTTCTGGCTTCAATTGAAACTGAGACAGATTAACAATGTTCTGACCCCCCCATTGTGGAGGTTGCCACCCTTGATTCATCTATCAGTTCCTCTTCCGGATCTGGTTTTTGGCCTGTCTTGGCAGTATTTCCCTCTTCTTCAGAATTGATTTGTTTTCCTCGTAATTTTTTCTGTTCTGGGGGAATTTCCCCTGGGGAGTTTTTGTTTTTTTCCTGTCTTTCTTCCTCTTTCTTACTCTTTTTTCTACCTCTTCTTCCTCTATTTCGTCGTCCATGACTTCTTCTAAAAAATTCACAGATTTCTCAGAGCCCATAGGGGACCCGCTACCAACTGTCTGGTCATCCTCCGATTTATATGTTTCTGACCCATATCTGGTGCGTGGGAAGTTTGGTTTACATTCAAAATACTCCCCATCATTCCAATCCTCAATGTCTTTGAGGAATGTTTTCCTCTTGACATTTTTGATCTTAGTCTGGCTATATTCTACTTCCTTCTTTAATTGTGCATTGAATTTCTCAAACTCTGGATGGGACTAATATTCCTCCATTAGAATCATACTTTGAACTACTGTATATCGTTCTCTAGTTCGTCCATCTGTATCCTTTCCTCTTCCACCATCATTTCCATGATCTCTATTCCTCTATGGATACAGTCTGCCTTCCATTTAGTTATAAATCGCTCATTAATTAATTGGCTGGAGGGGCGTACCTTTTCCCTGATACCCCATGGGATGACTTTTTTCTCAATATATGAATCAAGGGTGGCAACTGTCCATTTCTTACGAAGTAGTTTTGTAGTGAATGAGTCAATGCAGAAAAATGTCCGCGTCCATACGTATTTTTGAAGCCCAAGTTGGGAAATGTGCTAAGCGTAACACCCATGAGATGGCGACAGAGGGATGCGTAAGTTTGGCCGCATCAGCGGATGACGCTATAAAACGTCAGGAACCCGCCTCCAGATCACATGATTAAGGCCGGAAGTGGCCGATACGCGTGTTGAAGGCGTCCTCACTGCTTACCAAGCGCTGCCTGGCCATTAACCCTGCCTGAAGCCTACGGAGGAGCCTGGCGCCGGCTGACCTACCCGGGAGGCAACATACAAGAAGGGCTATGTGGCTAAGTACATCCAGGGCTGGCTGAACACGTGTGCACATGTCTCCCCATAGACATCAGAGGGACTTTCACCATTTTCCTGGGCATGTGAACTGATTGCAGTAAAGGATGCCGATTTATTGGTCTACTGAGTGGTGAGAGCCTCAGTGAGGCAGCTTGTTTATACTAACTGCATGTGCTGATGCACTAAACATTGCGGACTTATGTGAAGCTTCTATCTCTGCTGAGACCTCTATGTGCTGTCACGGAAAGCTAACTGAGGGATTTCTTTTGCGCTTATATTGCTACTTCTAGCTATCAGTGTCTATTGCTAAGCAAAAGTATGGTGAGATCCCAGGTGTGCTTGGTTAGAGAAGTTTGCTGTTAGTGTGAGCCCAGCCGGCTGCGCTATTAACAACTGCAGTGAGTGTTTTTATGATTTTAAAGTGGCACTTAGTGTCTATACAGTGTTGATTACATTTTTGAATAAAGTCTTTCTATTTTGAATTTGAAGCAGGGCCTGTCTCCTAATGTTTTCCTAGTATCTACTTTTACAGTCCTATGCTCCCACTCTGTGGTTTTTCATAATGACTATACCTGTTGAGTTCCAGATACTATCTTTTTTTCCCACTGACACTTGTGTTGCATAGACAGCCTTTATAATACATACTGTGTGTGTGCCACTGCCAGGCCCAGCACATCCAGTGACTATTTGTGTGTGTGACAGGTGCACATATACCTACCTACCTGTTGTTCACAGCGCACCCACCTACCTACATGAGTTGAGCGCACGCAGTGTCACTGTGCCTGTCCGCTACCTGTCTGTGTGTGACAGATGCACATTGTAATACCCATCACTGCATATACCTACCTACCTACCTGTTGTTCATTTCAGTGCACCCAACTACCTACGTGAGATGAGCCCACGCAGTGTCACTGTGCCTGTCCGATACCTGTCTGTATGTGACAGGCGCACATTGTAATACCCAATCACTGCATATACCTACCTGTTGTGTTCAGTGCACCCACCTACCTACGTGAGTGCACGCAGTGTGATATACCACTCTGTGCATACCTGTTAACTGCACCTGTGTGACTGCATATTGTATTAGTCAAGTCAGTGCATACCTTTCACTTCATCCCCCCCGATATGGGCACAACAGACAAAACAGGTAGAGGCAGAGGTAGAGGCAGACCCAGAGAAAGGCCGGCCGGCAGGTCTGTGCGAGGTCGTGTTGATGTGATTTCGTGAGGCCCTGGCCCAAAGTACAGTGCTCAGAAGAAGGCATGTCCCATCAACTTCCAAGATTGTCAGGACGTGGCTGACTACTTAACACAGAACACCTCATCTTCCGCAGCCACCAGCGCTACTACAGGCATCACATCCATTGCATTTGACACTTCGCAGGAGTTAGTTGGTGTGGAATTAACTGATTCACAGCCATTATTGTTACAACCAGATGAAGGCGCTAAGCAAGTTACACCATCTCATATGTCTGAGTAAGGCGACACTATGGGCGTAACGTGTGAAGATGAGGATGATGAAGTACCTGCTGTTGGTGCAGTTTTGCAGGTGTCTGAGGCAAGCAAAGCTGGGCAGGATGATTATGATGATTATGATGATTCGGATCCCACATGGGTTCCCGATAGAGGAGATGAACAGGGGGACAGTTCAGAGGGGGAGTCAGAGAGGAGTAGGAGGAGACGAGTTGCTGAAAGAAGCAGGGGGAGCTCGTTGTCAGAAACAACTGGGGGCAGTGTCCAGCGCCATGTATCGCCACCTATGGACAGCCAGCCAACATCCCCTTCAGCGTCAGCTGCTGATGCCACCATAGTGTCATCAACCCAGGGGGGCTCAGGGGTTTGGAATTTTTTTTTTAATCAACTGTTTTTTTATTGATTTTTTGTAAGCAGAAAACAACATACAAATATTAATTATAAGCATACCTCTTACATTTGTAAATACAACTTTGCAATTCTAATACAAGAGATACTCTAATATATGAGGGAAGCTAGACAGTTAGACATCTGGTTCTACTATTTATCGTAGGTAATAAAGTAATGGTATAACAGGCATGGAATCGGGAATTGGCATATAATTATATATTATACAATTATACATTATACAATGGGGCAGGCAAAAAAATTAGTATGTGTGTTAGGTCTAAGGGTTTGGTAAGAGATAATCCTTAATGATTTATCCGCTTGCCAACCGCGTCACGCGTGGGCGTGGTCGCGGCAGCAGCCCCAGGTCAAGCTAACGCCGATTGGCGTAAAGTCCTGGGGCAGCAGTTTGCAGGAGATCGCGCGCAGGGTGCGCGCGCATCTCCTGCTTGGTGGGCGGAGCTCCGCTCCGCCTTCAGTCTCCGAGCGGCGATCGTCGCTTGGAAGACTGTTACACGGCGAAACCGCCGTGTATTTACATGTACAGCGCTGTGATCAGCAGCAGCGCTGTACTGGTGACAGCCATGTCACACGGCTGTCCCTCTGGGGGACAAGAGAGCTATCGGCTCTCATAGGCAGAAGCCTATGACAGCCGATCGCCATAATTGGCTAGCTGGAGAGAGGGAGGGAGGAAGGGAGGGAGGGATAGATTTTAAAGAAACAGTTTTTTTTTTTTGTTTTTTTTTTTAACAATAGTGTGTATTAAAAAAAAACATGGGGGAGCGATCAGACCCCACCAACAGAGAGCTCTGTTGGTGGGGAGAAAAGGGGGGGGGGAATCACTTGTGTGCTGTGTTGTGCGGCCCTGCAGCTTGGCCTTAATGCTGCAGTGGCCTATTTCACTTAAATTAGCCTGGTCACTAGGGGGGTTTAACACCATGGTTCTCAAGAGGTTAGGAGGGCGGGGGGGGGGGGGGGTCAAGTTGTATATAAATATAAAGCTAGAGAGGGTCCAAAACATCTCTAATGATGAATTCACTATGATTTGTAAGGATTAAACAGTTGTTTAATGGGTCTGGAGATTATTTTTATATATGGAGTACCACTCAAGCTAGAATTTCCATTGTTCTAGGAAGATTCTTTTCTTTACAACAGGTTCTAGCATACATATGTTCATATACACTGTGTCGCTGTACTATAGTAATTATTTGCGTGGTATTTGGACAGTTGTCTGTTTTCCAATTTCTGGAGATGGAGATCTTAGCAGCCAAGAGAATATGTAAGAATAGAGTTATCAGGTGTGATGGAATCATACTAATATCTAAATGAAGCAATAGGGTTTCAGGTTTGCATGGTAGTTAAACACCTGTGATATCATAAATTAGTTGAATCACTTGCTTCCATAGAGGTATAATTTTAGGGCAGAGCCACCAAATATGGAAAAACGTGCCTTCTGCCTCACATGTTCTCCAGCATGTGTTAGGCGTGGATTGGTCATATTTTGATAGTTTATCAGGGGTCAGGTACCATCTTAGCAGTATTTTTGAGAAGTTTCCCAATGTGCTGTACAATGCGAGATGTGACTGGTCATATAGAAAAATTTGTTCCATTGTTCTTGGGAGAACTCTTTTCCCAAATCTTTTTCCCATGCCATTATATATTTATGCTCACGTTTGTGAAACTGCTTCAGACATTGGTACCAAACACCTGTGAAAGACTTTTTGATCATTTTATATTTAATAATGGGAATTAACTCACTGTAGAACACAATTCTCTGCAATGGCATGCGTTGAAGGTAATGTTGAATTTTGACATATTTCTAAATGTCTGTGTCTGGTATGTTGTATTTGTCTTGTAAGTATAGGAAAGTGTGGGGGGTTTCTCCATTTAATAATTGTCCTATATTGGTTATCCCATAATCTGACCATTTAGGTATGTTTAAGTCGTCAATGAAAGAGTTTAGCCATATTAGGGGACAGTGTTGTAATGTGATTCTGTCAGCAGGCTTTTGTGTGGAGGCAAACCTTTTTAACACTGACCATGAGGCTTGGATTGTTGGAGAGCTAGGTGTTACAGGTGGGTGTTGCATTAATGTCCGAAGGAATATATCTTTTAAGGTGTAACTCATATTATGTTGTACTAACTGCACCCATGCTTTGTCTTTGACTGCCGGTGGAATTAACCAATATTTGGATTGATCTAGTAACGTGGCATAATAGTATTGTTTGATATCTGGTACTCCCATTCCACCTTTAACAGTTGGAAGTCCCATAATGTGTTTATTTATACGTGGTTTGCGATTTTGCCATAGAAATTCATTAATAATCTTTTGGATTTTGGTGAAAAAATGTGTGTGTACGGTTATGGGGAGATTTGTAAATTGGTAAAGTATGATTGGCAATATGAGCATTTTGACCGCTGCTATTCTGCCCGCCCAGGAAATAGATATATGTTTATAGCTTTTACATAAGTCTTCAACTTTTTTAAGTAGAGGAACGTAATTTTTTGTTTACAATTTGGTGGTGTGGTTGGTCAACTGAATACCCAAATATTGTACTTGGGAGGGTTCCCATACAAAGGGGATAGAAGCTTGTATCCTTTTTTTCCATTGGGTCAGGTATATTAACCCCCTTGCCGGTCCAATTCCCGCAGCAAGAGGGCAGCGCAGCACTTTTAAAAAAAAACTGAGCAGCAGCATCCCCCCACCCACTCCGATCACCTCCGGCGATCAGAGTAAGCAGGAAATCCCGTTCAGAACGGGATTTCCTGCTGGGCTTCCTCGGTCGCCATGGCGACGGGGCGGGATGACGTCACCGACGTCATGGACGTCAGGACGTCAGAGGGAATCCCGATCCACCCCTCAGCGCTGCCTGGCACTGATTGGCCAGGCTGCGCAAGGGGTCTGGAGGGGGAGGGGGCCGTGCGGCGGGTAGCGTGCAATAAAAAAAATTATGCAAATCGGCCCAGCGGGGCCTGAGAAATCCTCCTGCGCAGGTTACCCCGAGCTATGCTCGGGATAATTGGCAAGAAAGTTAAAGAGGAGTATTTGAGTTTTATTTTCATTAATTTTGTAATAAGATATTTTTCCAAAGGCTTTAAGTGTTTCATATACTGCTGCTATAGATTTTTCAGGGTTTTCAATCATTTACATCATCCGCATAAAGGCCTATTGGGTATGCGGAAGAGCCTACTCTGATGCCTTGTATATTAGGGTGTTGTCTGTATTTTTCCGCCATTGGTTCCATTACAAGATCAAATATGAGTGGAGATAAGGGGCAGCCTTGCCTCGTTCTATTTGTGATACTAAATGACTTGCATAAGAGGCCGGCAGCAAGAACTTTGGCAGAGGGGACTGAGTATAGGGACATAATTGCTTGTTGAAAAAATATTGGAAAATTGTATTTATTTAGGATTGACTTTAGGTGTAACCAGTTGACTCTGTCAAAGGCCTTCTCTGCATCCAAGGTGAGGAGCAGAGAAGGCCTTCGACGTCTTTCAGACTCAAATATCGGGTTTAAGACTTTTCTGGTGCCATCTGCAGTATGTCGGTTTTTAACGAAGCACACTTGGTCATTTTTTATAAGAGTGGGTAGGATGTTAGTCTTTTGGCCAATATTTTTTTTTTTTTTAAATTAGGTCTGTGTTTAATAGGGAAATTGGTCTATAATTTGCAGGGAAGGTGGGGTCTTTGCCTGATTTAGGTATGGTTGTAGGTAGGGTAGCATTAATGGCAAAAAACTCTTGTGGTTGATTTTTGATATGGGAGGCTGTGGTGCTATCATTAATAAGACTGGTATTTAGGCGCCAGGGAGGGGGGCATGGTTGTATGAGTAGTTTTCTTGCACGTCTACATATATTGGGGCATGGTCAGACCAGGTAATACTTTCTATGTTGGTGTTACTAATTGATTAATTAATGTAATACTTGACCTAATACACCCGGACCAAACTGGTTTTATGCCAGGTAAAAATACATCTATAAATCGCATGGCCAATCTCCAATGCTCCCATCTGAATCGAAGGCAGTGGCTTCGCTTGACATGGCCAAAGCCTTTGATACCGTCGAGTGGCCTTATTTGCAGGTGGTATTGACTAGATTTGGATTCGGAGACAGTTTTGTTAGATGGGTTCAGCTATTGTACACTGCCCCAACAGCACGTATATGCACAAACTCCTGGATATCTGAATAATTTAAACTAGAAAGAGGCACCCATCAAGGTTGTCCGCTATCCCCCCTTCTATATGCTCTAGCGGCAAAGCCTCTAGCCTTTTGTATTAGAATGCACCCAGGCATAGTGGGACTCAAGACCGAACACACCCATGAAAAACTGTCCATGTATGCGGACGATACGATCCTGAATCCAGCAGATACAGACTCTTCTCTCCCTCTGGCTTTAGAGACGATCCAAGAATAGGGATACTACTCTGGCTTACAACTTAATAAAGATAAGTCTGTAGTCCTTCCAATAGATGAACCAACAAACCCCCTAGTAAAGAACTCCTGCCTCTTAAAAATAGTTTCTTCATGCTGATATCTCAGAGTTACTATGCAACTAGACCCCAAAGCATACCTGCAAAATGAGGTGTACCCACTCCTCCAGCTGACTCGAAATAAAAGCAGAATCTGGACCAAGCTACCTCTGTCAGTTGCTGGAAGGGTTAACTTGGTAAAGATAATCCTTCTACCTAAAATTCTTTATATTGTTTACCAATCCCCAATATATCTTACTCAGCATTTTTTTTTTCAAAAAACTTTGCTCATTAGTACTCAGTTTAATCTGGGCCAATGGCCGAGCAAAACTTAGATACGCACTTCTACAAAACCCTAATGAACAAGGTGGGATCGCACTCCCTGCCTTTGAGAAATACTACATAGCTGCACAACTCAACCAGCCGGCGGTGGAGTTCACCTCTGACACAACATACAACCCTGAACTATATGGGTACAGTTTAGATCCTCGTGGAACTTCTCTCGCTCTTGGCCTTCTCCGGGGTACCCTTCCCACGGTAAGCAAGCCAATACATTGCTTGACCAGGCAACTAAAATATGGCACTGGATCCTCAAGTATTTCTCATATTCTAAACTGGAATATTACACCCTGATTTGGAATAACCCTAATCTTATCCAGTTTACTTCCATTCCTGATCCTCACCTGTGGATCTCAAAAGTTATTATCTACCTGGGTCAATTGCACGATAATGGACAATTTGCTTCCTAGCCAGCAAGTTCTCCCTATCTCCCACATACCTTTTCAGATATCTCCAGCTTTTACATGCTTATAAAACACAATTTTGGTAATCTCCACCTCAAATGCACACCTCTGATATTCTTAACGCTATTAAAAACAGCCAATCAAAACATATGATAGGAAATCTATACTTGACCCTTCTACAACATAAGTCGGTAATATATAATACTCCCTCTAGAAATAAACGGACTGAGTGTGGCCTCACGATAGAAGATGATGACTGAGATGATATACTTCATGTTGTTAGGTTGGTTTCTCCATATATCAGAGAAAGACTAACCCAGCTCTATATCCTGCATCAGGCATAACTTACCGCGGCCTCAATCTCCAAATTTAAACACCCCACATCCTCAAGTTGCCCTAAATGCTCTCTCTCTTCCCCTACATTTTATAATTTAATATGGGAATGCCGGGCCCATTAATTCATTCTGGAAGCAGATTGTCCAATTCTTGCATGACAAAATGGGATGCCCGGTACTACTAGACCCAGGAATGTGCCTCCTGAGACTCATAACTGACAAGGAATTAGACAGAAACACCAAACTCTTGTTACACAAACCCTCTTTCAAGCTCGTCAAGAGATTGTACTCAAGTGGCTCTCTGATGAAATCCCCACTCAACAAAGCTGGATCTCAAGGGTGAATCATGCACTACCATACAAGGAACTTGTATACCTTCACAGAAAGATACCCTCTAAATTTAACCTGGTCTGTGACCGTTGGATAAAGAAATAATTACTACCCCTTCCCTATCCCCTCTACCATACTCATGTGTAACTGCCTACATAATATATACAGTCAGAGTTTTTTGATCTGTTCCCTCCCTTTCGATATGTAAATGTCTATATACCCTTACATGTATGTTCATACCAGATAGGTAAGTATTGCACCTATGCCTTTATGCTGAAGTTGCTAAATATGTTTCTATCTTGTATATTGTATATTTCTTTTGCCTCCACCAGCAATGTTGCATATTTATCCTTTTTTAAATAAACTTGATCTTGGGTTAAAAAAAAAAAAAAAATGTGCTAACATGTCCCCTAATTTCCATGAGAATACCGATTCGGTAAAATGAATGCAAATTACCACACAAACTACCACATGGTTTACCACATGCGTTAATTCATGACTAAAATCTTCCAGAATTGCTAAATGTCATTACCGCATGTTGTAAATAACATAAATAGAGCGGATTCTACTTTAGAGACAGAAAAGAATGAGTCAAATAATCTCAGACAGATTATGAATTTTATTTAAAAATACTTTGCGGAGCGCAGACAGAGGATAGTGGACCCTATATATATATATAACATTAGCTGTTGGATGATTATGGATTTAAAAGCCATCTAATGATATTAATGAATAAAAAACATTCATGTGTGACTACAGTGAAAGATAATTTGTTATGTGAAGATTTCCCCTAGCGTGGATCTTTTTCTCCTTTTCTCTATAATCCATCAAATACAGAGGTTTCTTCACAAATAATACTGCCTTTTTTATTTTGTTAAATCAAATTCCACAAGAAGGTTAATACAATAAAAAAAATCAACTACTACCTAATCATAAAAAAAAAACATACATTTTATTATTGCAAAAAAAAAAAAATCAACAACAGCAAAAACAGCAACAGCAAAAACAAACACACAAGGCAACACGCAATACTGGGCTTTGGTAAATAGTAAACATATCTGTGTTATACAGTATAAAAATATAAAGTAGTCAAAATTGTTCGGGGTATGTAAAATTACATAAAAATACTGCTGCAAAATGATGTGCTCTACAATACATACAACAGAATATGCATATCAGTGGATTTCTCACAACCAACAATGACAAACCAACAGTTCATATTCACTAAAGCTCACAAGGGCTGCTCAATGCTGGAAAAACTCCTTGTCCAGTAAGCTACTGTACTGTATTTATTATTATTATTTTTCCTGAAAAGTGTTTCCTGATGAAGGACAATGAAGTGAGAAGAATATGGAGGCTGTCATATGTATTTCCTGTTAAGAAATACCAGTTGCCTGGATGCCTTGCTGATCTATCTGTCTGCAGTAGTGTCCTAAAAACACTACAAACTGATTAGATCTGACAATCATGTCAGAAACGCCTGATCTGCATATGCTTGTTCAATGTGTACGGCTAAAACATATTAGAGGCGGAGGATCAGCAGAACTGCAAGGTAACTGGTATTGCTTAAAAGGAAATAAATATCACAGCCTTCATATCCCCCTGGCTTTAGTTTTTCGTTCTGTAGCTAATGTTTATAACATTTACAGCAAACATAGTAGATCACAGTGAGCTTTGCTACAAATATTACAAAGTTTATGGTTGTATATTTACAGACTCGTGCAAATCTGTGAAAACTTTTTGAAATACATTCAACACAACCTGAATGTATCATAAACTATTTTACTTTTGCTTGCAGGTGCAATTGCATGCTCTTCTTTTCAACAGTGTTTCAGAAGTTCCTTAGTAGCAAGCATTTAAAGAAAATCCAGTCCATCTTTCCTTTTACCACTTATAGCTAATGTCAAGTTTATAGCTAGAGGGCAGCATGGTGACGTAGTGGTTAGCGCTCTTGCCTTGCAAGCGCTGGGTCCCTGGTTAAAATCCCAGCCAGGTCAACATCTACAAGGAGTTTGTGTCTACGTGGGTTTCCTCTGGACACTCTGTTTTCCTCCCACATCCCAAAAACATACAGATAAGTTAATTGGCTTCCCCCTAAAAAAAAAAATTGGCCCTAGACTATGATACATGCACTACATGATACATACATAGACGTATAACGATGGTAGGGACTAGATTGTGAGCCCCTCTGAGGGACAGTAAGTGACAAGAAGACAATATTCTCTGTACAGCGCTGCATAGTCTGTCTGTGCTATATAAATAAATAAAAAAATAAGCAAAAAAAGCAAAAAAAAAAACTGAAAAAAACAAACCACAGATACTCACCTATGGAGACAGAATGCTCTGGGTCCAATAGATCAGAGCTCCCTAACCCTGTCCTCGAGGCCCACCTACAGTACATGTGTGAGGTAATTAGTGTCTCAGCAGCGCTGATTAATTACCTCTGTGGATTTCTACATGCAGTGTTGGTGTCCTTGAGAACAGGTTTGGGGAACACGGGTTATAGAGCCTCCCTGCTCCTCCCACAGTCCCCACATTCCAGTGATGTCACCCCGGTGTGAATCCCTTATCATGGAAGGCTCCGAAAGTCTTCCGGAGCATGAGTGTTCCCAAAGATAGGTGGCTCTGTACTGTGCATGCATGAGTGCGCGAGAGAGTGCACTCCCGCATGTGCAGTATGGTGCCATCTTTCTTCGGCAGCACTCGGCTCCTGAGGACTTCTGAAGCCCCTGGCGGTGGCAGAGAGCAGTATTTAAATGATCGGTTGGATACTGCTTATGGGAAGAGACCATTGGAAAGAGAGGACCAGGGGAGGGGCGGGAAGGCTCGTTAGGACCCAGAGCCTTCTCTCTCCATAGATAAGTATCTGTTTTGTTGTTTGTTTTTGTTTTTTGTTTTTTAGCTTATCATTCACTTTAAGTCGTCAATGTTCCAGAGCTGTGGAGAACACAATTAAAACAGGTGCACTATCTTGTGTACGATTAACAGCATCAAAAGCATTCTTTAGGTCGAATAGTGTAGAGAAATGAGCAAAGTTTTTTTTTTCCCCCTTTAATAGTGACAAGCAAATATGGTCATGTTGCTTCAGGAAACATTTTGTGAAAATGTTCCTAATTTTCAGATTTTTTTTTATTTTTCTCATTTTGAAAACAATATATGAAGTAAACATTTAAATTATTGTTTTATCTCTGGAGAAAATGTAGTTTTCACAGCAAAATGACTTTGGAGAACTAATGGGCCTGTCTTTACTAACATTTTGCAAAAAATTGAGGTTTTTGAGATATACAAAAAGTTCAAATGCCAACCTCAGTCTCCGTGGTATAAACAAGCAGGACATCACAGCATCAATTTTTGTTTGTAATCAGCTCCGGGTGGATTGTCTAACCAACTAAATACAGGTTTCATAGTTACAGCAGAAATAGATAATCCATGGGTGGAAGTCTTGAGCAGGGATGGTCGTAGGCAGCCAACTTCGCTACGCTGGAACTACGCGTATTTTTACGCAAATACGCTTCTCAATCTACGGCTCCGAAATCAGCCACTTCGCTACGTTAGCATACCATAGACTACGCATTAAAATACGCAAGCTTCACTTATTGCGTAGCGTAGTTGATGCAACCGCTTATGCCCTTATGCGGAAAAATTTCCGCAATAATCTGCTAACTATGCGCATACACAAACTAATATAAGCATACATTCCACCATCAAATGCGGAATTGTATGCGTATAAAGGGCAATAACATTTCTGCGCATGCGCAATGACCCATATAAATGCAGTTACCGCACGCATAGTTGACTTCGCAATACATACGTCAACTACGCGTAGAGGGCGAAGTTTCGCATAGCGGGACTACAACTATGCGGAAATGCGTACCTGTAGATCTTAAACTTCGCCTACGAACTACGATGCGTAGATGCGTGCTGGCGTAGTTTACGAGCAACCCTGGTCTTGAGTTCAAATAGCCTGTTACAATCTACAGAAGGCAGAAGAAGCTATAGGTGGATTCAAGATGGCACCACTGACCACAGCCATGGAAAACAGCTCCCCATCCTTATATGTTCTTTTTGTTGTTATTTTTGTTGTCCTTGTGCTTATCGTGTGTGTGCTCTGCCGCCAAGTTTGCTAGTGCCTACCTGCAGAGCTCCGGACTACAGCAGATAGAAAATGGCAGATGTAGGCTGATGGGACGGTGTTCCCAGCAGACTCACCTGTTACCGGCCGCACTGTAATTCAGCCAGCCACCCACATTCTGTGACCCAGCCATCCACATGCAGAGTATAGATGGCCGGAACGGTCCGCCCGGTGGGTAGTTCAGTGGGTAGAAAACACATGGAGCGTTCGACCCGCCCACTATTCTTTGTCATTGGGCTAAACTTTGACCCTCTACATCACAGTCAGCAGACACATGGCAGCCAATCAGGCTGCACTCCCTCCTGGATCTCCCCCCCCCATAAAAATGCTGCAGCGTCGGCCATGTTCTTAAAGGGGAACTTCAGCCTAAACAAACATACTGTCATTAAGTTACATTAGTTATGTTATTTAGAATAGATAGGTAATATAATTTTTTACCCACCCTGTTTTAAAAGAACAGGCAAATGTTTGTGATTCATGGGGGCTGCCATCTTTGTCATGGGGGCAGCCATCTTTTTGGTTGAAAGGAGGTGACAAGGAGCAGGAGACACAGTTCCAACTGTCCTGTGCCCTGATTACCCCTACTAGCTGCACACGCTAGGCTTCAAATGTCAAATTCAAAATGTAAAAAAAAAAAATGTGCACCAAAACAGCAGAACGAGAGCAACAACATCAGAAATCCCATCATGCTTTGCATAACATCAGGGGAAAAAAGCCCGGGCAGTTTTCTTCTGTGCAGCTAAAAATGAGGCTTGGATAAGAGAAACAAAGTTCTGATGCTGTGAAACTGTTAAAGAAACACCAGGCCTTTTCAGTGCTGCTGAGTCGATTTTTAGTCCAGAGGTTCACTTTAATCTGCTGATGCTGCTGTAGTGAGAGAAGGGAGAGATTGCTGCAGAGATAGGGAAAGTATTTTGAGGGCTAATGTTCTTCTGATGTATTTTTTTTCTCTTGTGTGTGTGACACTGACACTGCATAGATACAGCCCTGTCGCAGCTGTGCCTTTGCTTGCTAACACACTGTATTAGATCAGTGCATTTCTTCCCACTCTATTTGTGTGATTAAACTTACTAAAGCATAGCTCTCTTTGTGGGTGACTCTGCATAGATACAGCCCACAGACAGTTGCTGCCTGCTTGGTATTTGTAGTCCCACTATCTAACAGCACACTGTATTAGACAAGTGGCACAGTGCATATCTTTCCACTGCATCTGTGTGACAGCACACTGTATTAGAACAGTGCATCTGTGTATTAGTTTCCACTGCATCTGTGTGACAGCACACTGTATTAGAACAGTGCATCTTTCCACTGCATAGGGATTATAACCCTGCTCCAGTGATGCTCATCTAGATTCCGGATATCCGAGTAATCCGGATATCCGAGCATTTTTTACGCTATCCGGGTCAGACTCCGGATCCGGGATAGCTATAGATATCCGGATAGCTATCTGCGGATAGTTTGACGCATGACCCGGATATCTGCGGATATCCGCGGATATCCGGATCCGAAATACTGTAACTAAGGTGATGACGTCCTAGAGCCAATCAGAGGGCTCCCAGCAGAAGCCCTAGCAACCAATCACAGAGGGGAACTCTGGCCAGCCCCACCTGACCTCATTGAGCCAATCAGAGGCCTCCTAGCCTAAGCCCTGGCACCCAATCACAGAAAGGAACACTGGCCAGCCCCCCTTGTATAATAAGGAGGGCTGCCATGATGAGACAGATCGTTATGGCTTGCTGAATGCTTCCTGAGAGACATGCTGCAGTGCTGGTGGCCTAGCGAGGGCTGCCTGTATACAGTTATAAACCTAAAGCTGTTCATTGATTAACCCCTTCACTACTCTATAGTAATCATTAATTAGCTTGACTGATGTCTCATAGTGTGACAGTTAGAGTGTGTGCTGTACAGCTTCAGTGCTGCTGCTGGGCCAAGGGCTGTGCACAGTGATAAGTTCAGTGATTAACCCCTTCACTATTACTCCACTATTGTTAATTCATTAATGTGTTAGTGTGCACCAGTTAGTGTCTTCTCCTCTGCTGTCTGTCACTCTGCACTTGTCACGTGACACTTGGCAAGTGCCACGTACCACGTCCGTCATGCTCCTGGCTGGCACACGTTACACCTGCTGCTGCTGCATTGCCCTGCTCCTGCTGCCTGTGCAGCTCCCACCGACAGGACAGGGTGCCACAGGCCACTGATACCACCTATATTTAACCCAAAACAAAATTGCAGCATCAATTTTTGGAGGTGTCTTGACTGAAAACGGTCATGTCCCAGTTGTGCGGTTGGACTTTGGACACAATGTGGGCTGCACGACCGCTGTCTGGAATCTAGGCCTAATGTTAATTGACAGTCATTTTTTTTTGTGGGCTGCACGACCGCTGTCTGGAATCTAGGCCTAATGTTAATTGACAGTCATTTTTTTTGGGGGGGGGGGGGGGATTCGAATTCCCCACATCTTCATTCAGTGTTTCCCTTTGCAAAATAATGATGATACATGCCTCGTTTACCCTCAAAACCCCTTTTAAAGCTATTTAAAGGGCACTTCCGGTTTTTCTATCCAGATATCCGAATAGGCCAGATATCCGCGGATAATGCGTTCACGCGGATATCTAAAAGGCCGGATTCGGATATCCGATCCGGAATGGGGTCAATTCGGATTTTAAAAAGTACTACCCGAGCATCACTACCCTGCTCTGCATCAAATCCGTAATTTTCCCAGGGACTTTTGGTGTGTATCCCACTCTGCCATTCCCCCCTACAGGTGTTAGACAGCTTTAAACATCTTTCCCATCACTTTTGTAACCAGAAACAGTGTTTGTAGTTTTTAAAGTTTACCTGCCCATTGAAGTCTATTGCAGTTCGCCGGTTTGAGGACTTTTATGGAAGTTCGAGTCCGCGGTCCGCGAACCCAATTTCTGAGGTTCGAGCCATCTCTAATGCAGAGGTCCACCACAATTCATTCAGCTCATCTCTCAGACACCTGGCCACTACCATCACTTTCGAGCTGGCCCTTCCCTCCCTCAGCTTGCAGGGACTCAGTCAGCTGACAGCTGCGCACCCTCAGCCCCATCAATCACTTGTACTAAGTCCTGGTGGCAGCCACCTACACTGAGCAGCGAAGAAGCCCAGTCACCTCCACCTCTTCTTCCTGCCAACCCCTCTCAACTAAGGAGCCTCCAGCCACTAAAGGTACTGTGCACCTCCACACCTGATTGCCACCCAGTATCCTGCAATGGAACCCAAAATAATCTTTGGCTCCACCACCCCCAACAGCAGCCAGATTTTTTTCCCCAAACTCTCCCCATGCTTGCCTGCACACCCCATTGGGGCCTGCAGTCCTCCTAACCATTGGAGTCTCCACTCCCCCACTGCAGCCATGCGTGTCCCTGGCCTCCCATGGGGCAAGCAGAAGACCCCCTCCACCAGCCCTTGGAACCTCTGCTGTACATCAGGGGGCTATGTCTGCATATGGCCACAGGTGAGAGCCCGGTGTACTGCTGCCGGATCTGCACATGTTAGCTACTTAGCTCTCCACCACAGATGGTCTGCCACATGTCACTTGCACATATTGAAGCACACATATTATCTGCTCAGCTGCCAAGCTCGATGAACTGACTGATTATCTGTTATTGAACTGTTATTCATGTAAGTATATTTATGGCTGTGCTTCACCAAACATTGTTTGATGGACTGTTTACGGCTATACTGTCTCTGTAAATTCATGGTATTTGGGTACCACCCCGGGGGCTCTTAGGTTTTGATTGATTGAAAATTTTAGGGACTCACACCTTTTATTCACAGCCAGACAACTTATATTCAGTTATTGGGACTCCGGTGATATCCCTTCACTTCCTCAGATCATAGCAAGTGCTAATTGCTAACATTACCATAGAAAACATTATTGCCGCGAGATTGAGATGCAACACATATAAAACTCTCTCTTTATCTAAAATATAGATTATTGGTTTTTGTTAGGCCTTCAACCAACTCCTGCACCAAGTATTAATCTTACAAATGTCACCGTCACGCCAGATGATATAACTTTATAATATCCCCTATTCCCTTTTCTCACTTCCTAACATCCAATTTAAAGGACCAATTATAGGAGACCATACCCTCACTCCCCCATGCCCCATACATTGACATTGGTGGTTTTATTTGCTCGTAATTTGAACCTAGTGGTACTGCTACGTCGATGTGAGTTTACTTATGATGTAAGATTACCTCTTTTTTTCTCATTCACCATTGTCCACTAGGTGTAATTAAGCTTTTATAATATTAGAAAATGTTAGATGATGTTGTACTAACACTGTTGTTATTTCGATGCCTTGTCCCTTTTCTGCTACTTACCACTGCCCTGGTACCTACCAGGTATTTACAAAGCGTGTTAATTTTACCTATTTCGAAATTCAATAACAATTATTGAAAAGAAAATTGTAGGGACTGCTTTTTGCTACATTCCAAGACCATTAGTAATTATAGAACTTGTAACATTAATGGACTGTTTACCACCATATTGTTGTTTCCGTTCCTTCTACTGACAGCCTGTTTATTATGTCCCACTTTGGTCTGTCTCCAAATGTACCCCCTACGCATGACCAGATGCCCACCCCCCATTATGCCACGCCCCCACCTGTTCTCCGTGCCTCACTGCAAAACTTATAGTAGTGCTGAACTTACATTCTGGGAACAGTGTTCAGGGGTGCTCCAGGATGCTAAGGCCCTAGAAGAAGTCCATCTGGGACCACATCAACCTCTTCATAGGTGCTGATACCCAACCACAAGGAAATACGTGCCACAGAGAGAGAGAAGTGCTGGTTATCTAGATAACTGTGCATCTGTTCATTATTTTTAAACAGATTTTGAAGCATTTCATTACTTGAAGAATTAAAGAGAGACTTTATCCAAGGATTAAACTTCATTCCAATCAGTAGCTGAGAAAACTTTACCTTTTATCGAATAGCTCATCAGGGAGGTCTGTATGGTAGATGTTGTGGTCAAGCTCCTCCCACAGTGTGATGTCATGACCGTGGTCCTGACAGTTTGCTGCCTGTGAACCTTGTTGCATTGTGGGAAATAACGTCTTTTCCAAATGCCAAGCAATATCTCCCTCTGTGCATAGAACTCTCAGTAATGAACATTTCATACAGATCACCTGGCAGAACTAAAGATGTCACCACTTGTGATACATTTCAGAATGTAAATCAGGGAGAGGAAATATTTTACAATGGGCAAACACTTGCTAAATAAATCTATAAATTAATATTGTAAAAAAATAAAATAAAAAATAAGCAGTTGTATGCATTATGTTATTTCTGTGACAGTTCCTGTTTTAACAGGAAATTCAGGGATTTTCCTAGGACAATCCTAATAAATGTGCAATGTAGTACTTACCTCCGCTGAAAGTTCCAGAAGTTCTGCTGTTTTTAAAATCCCAGATTTAGCAGCTCTCTTCTTTATACTGACTACTATTCGACATTATTCGGCAGATACTTGTGAGCCTCACAATTTTTATTTTCAACAATGTATGTATTGGTTAATGGCAATGTGTATATCTTGATTTCTAAGGCTGTAGATGATGGGACTGAAGAATGGTATTACTACAACAAAAATAGCTGATATCATTTTATTGTTGGTTTTTAAGTTCCCTCTGACTGACATCAAATAATTGATTATCAAAGGTCCGTAGAACATGCTCACCACCAAGAGGTGCGTGCTGCAAGTGGAGAAGGCTTTCTTCCTCCCGGTAGTAGATGGTAATCTTAGAATAACGATAAAAACTCTTACATAACTTACAATGACTAGAATAAATGGTATGACTAGTGTAGGAAAGGACATAACAAATATTTCTACTCTCAATGCTGAAGTGTCGGAACAGGCAAGATCAAGCAGATTAGCGTGGTCACAGATGAAATTATCAATGACATTTTGGCCACAAAACTTAAGACCCATTAGAAGGCCTAGAGTAATGAATGCTGTTAGAAGACCAAATATCCAGCAGAAGACAACTAGAAAACACTGGAGAATGTTGTCCATTATTTTGTGGTAGTGCAGAGGTTTGCAAACAGCCACATATCTGTCATAAGACATTGCAGCAAGGAGGTAACATTCTGAAGTACCGGAAGCAACACAAAAGTAATTCTGAACAATACAGCCATCAAAAGTTATAGCAGCACCATCCAGCCACAAAATGTGCAACATAACGGGGACAATCAGAGTCACCAACATCATTTCTGAGAAGAAGAAATGTTTGAGGAAAAAGTACATGGGAGTTTGTAGCTGTTTTCTCACTGATACTAATCCAATAATGATAACATCAAGGAATACTGTCATGGTGTATACTAAAAGTATGAAAATGAAGAAAATAATTCTAAACGCTACCGGTCCAGGGAACCCCAGAAAAAATATTTTAGTCAGAGTTGTCACATTTCTAAAATTCATGGTGGCTTTTTTCTATCTACAAAAGAAAAAAATAATAATGCATAAGCAAATCTAGAGTACTCTCTCTCTGTGTTCACCATGTTTCTGGTGGCTGGATAGTGTAATGGTTAAGGGCTCTGCCTCTGACACGGGAGACCAGGGTTAGAATCTCGGCTCTGCCTGTTCAGTAAGCCAGCACCTATTCAGTAGGAGACCTTGGGCAAGTCTCCCTAACACTGCTACTGCCTATAGAGCACACCCTAGTGGCTGCAGCTCTGGCGCTTTGAGTCCGCCAGGAGAAAAGCGCTATATAAGTGTTTGTGTGTGCTTGTTTCTGAAAGGAGGGGCCATGTAAATTAACCACTTAAGGACCACGGGCTTAAGCCCCCTTAAAGACTTGGCCATTTTTTGCTAATTAGGCCATTGCAGCTTTAAGGTCTTGTTGCAGGGCCATACAACTCAGCACACAAGTGATCCCCCCCCCTTTCTTCCTACCAACAGAGAACTCTGTTGGTGGGCACTCGTCCCTGCTGGGATGTTTGTTTAACTTTTTTATCAATATTTATTTCCTTTTTTAAATAAATATGTGTTTTTTTATTTTCATTTTATTCTCCCTCCCTCCCTCCGTCAGCCAATTACAGCGATCGGCTGTAATAGGCTTCAGCTGGGAGACTGATGGTGGAGCGAAGCTGCAAAACACGCCCCAGGACTGCATGTCGATCGGCGTTAGGTGGTCCTAGTGCTGCCGCTGCATCCACACCAATTGGTATGGAGCAGTCTTTTAGTGGTTAAAGCTTCCCTAAGCTGACATGTGGCATGATGAAACAGACATGTACTTTACTGTGCAAGATTTGACTTGACCTTCCACAAGCAGTGGCTGCCGATGATGGTCTTCTTGGAAATTATGGTGATGATGGTAAATATGCAATTTATTAAAGGGATGCTATCGATTAACATGTGTTTTTTAACCTGAGTTTGAGAGAGTTGCTGAAGTGCTGGTAAATGATGATGTACACATTTCATTTGCTTATCTCTTTTGTTTACTATAACAAATCCCTTTCACTCTGAACTGCACTGTCTGCTCATTTCTGACGGGAGAGTTAATGAGGGGAGTTTCCCTCACAGTGTAGTTATCTCTGTGTGTAACTGTGTGTCAGAGAGCTCTCAGAAGAAGCTGCATGTTTCTAGGCTGTCTGCAAGAGAGCAGAGGAAATGTAACTTGTTTTGAACGCGTAAATTGTCTGTGAAAGCACAGCTTTTCATATATTTTTTGGCTGTCAGGGAAAAATACTGTGTAGTGTGATATGCAAAAAACAACACTGGCTGAGCATTGAAACAGATGCCCCTTTGCAAATGATTTGTCCCAATAGAGCTAAACCCTACACAAAGTTAATTACAGCTTTTGCCTCTTATATTTAACACTAGCTGGTCGCCCGGCGTTGCCCGGGTATGTAATTGGCTAGTGTTACCTCTGCCCACTTTTTCTAATCCTAACACACAATTACTCAAGGATGACCTAGTTTGTGAGCTTTGCGGTCTTTGGCATCAATAATTGGCATTGAAATGAAATAAATCTAATTGGCTGTGGCTCCACTACTTTGAAAATCAATAGGTGAATTTTGATTAGCTTTTGTAGGCTCCACCCACTTTTCTGAATATTAATCCCAGTCACCCAGTGACCAACTGTGCAAAGTTTTAGAACCCTACAATTAATAGTGTAAGAATGGCTGCAGTTTACATTTCCCAGTGAAATTTGTGTTTGTGTCCGCCCACTGATGACTTGGCATTGCCCAGGTATGTATTTGGCTGGTGTTTGCTCCGCCCACTTTTTCTAACCCTAACACAAAATTACTTAATGACCAAGTTTGTGAGCTTTGCGGTCTTTGGCATCAATAATTTGCAATGAAATAAAATAAATCTGATTGGAAGTGGCTCCACCCCTTTTCTGAATTTGAACCCCAATCACCCAATGGCCAACTGTACCAGGTACAGGTGATTAACAGTGCAAGAGGCTTGTGCCATTAACAGTTCAAGAATAGGATCAATTAAATATTCCCCTTAAAGATTAATAGGTGGATTTTGATTGGCTTTTGTAGGCTCCACCCACTTTTCTGAATATTAATCTCAGTCACCCAGTGACCAACTGTGCAAAGTTTGAGAACCCTACCATTAATAGTGTAAGAATTGCTGCAGTTTACATTTTCTCAGTGAAATTTGTATTTATCTCCGCCTACTGATGACCCGGCATTGCCCGATTATGTATTTGGCTGGTGGTGGCTGCGCCCACTTTTCCTAACCCTAACACACAATTACTCAATTACTCAATGACCAAGTTTGTGAGCTTTGCGGTCGTTGGCATCTATAACCTGCATTAAAATGAAACAAATCAGATTGGCTGTTTGGGGCTCCACCCCCTTATATAAATTTAAACCCCAGTCACGCAATGATCAACTGTACCAGGTTTGAGTCTTGTGCCATTAACAGTGCAAGAATGGCAGCAATGAAATATTCCCCTGAAAAATCAATAGGCAATTTTTGATTGTTTTTTGTAGGCTCCACCCACTTTTATGAATATTAATCCCAGTCACCCAGTAACCAACTGTGCAAAGTTTGAGAGCCCTACCATTAACAGTGTAAGAGTGGCTGCTGTTTACATTTTCCCGGTAAAATTTGTATTTGTCTCCCACTCATGACCCTGCGTTGCCCGCTTATGTATTTGGCTGGTGTTGGCTGTGTCCACTTTCCTAACCCTAACACACAATTAATCAATTACCAAGTTTGTGAGCTTTGCGGTGTTTGGCAACAATAATTTGCATTGGAATGACAAAAATCTGATTGTCTATTTGTGGCTCCACCCCCTTTCTGAAATTGAACCCCAGTCACCCAATGATCAACTATACCAGGTTTGAGGCTTGTGCCATTAACAGTGCAAGAATGGCAGGTTTGAGGCTTGTGCCATTAACAGTGCAAGAATGGCAGACATATTCCCCTTGAAAATCGACCAACTGTGCAAAGTTTGAGAACCCTACCACTAACAGTGTAAGAAAAACAAAAGTTTGCTTTCTTAACACAGAAAGAATTTGTGATAATTCAGGTTGGAGTGAGCTTGAGATATCTCCCAGTGCATCACTGCTGAATATATACAAATTAACCATTGTTACCCTTAGAAGCTAAACACACCTCCAGAACTGCTGGAATGCAATGATGTGTCAGTTTGTTAATTTGTTCAGATGAATAATAATCCAACATGCATACAGACTGTTTTGGATTGTTTAATCCTCATCAGTGCATGGCATGGATTAATTTGGCTCTATGCAGTAGGGCTTGTAACACCGAGAGGTACAGACTAACCAGAAAGCTCATGGTGACCCAGAACTCATTGGAGTGGGTAAGGCACTACAATGGTCCTAAAATCCCCCTTACTAAGATGTCAAGAAAAACAAAAGTTTGCTTTCTTAAAACAGATAGAATTTGCGATAATTCAGGTTGGAGTGAGCTTCAGATGTCTCCCAGAGCATCACTGCTGAATATATGCAAATTAACCATTGTGCACTTAGAAGCTAAACACACTCCAGTGTAACAGTGTAAGAATGGCTGCAGTTTACATTTTCCAGTGAAATTTGTATTTGTCTCTTTTTAGTTATGGGAATAAAAAGTATCCTATACTTTATTCCAGGTAATGTACTATGTGTGTGCCAAATTTTATTCAAATCCGTCCAGCCGTTTTTGCGTGATCGAGTAACAAACATCCAAACATCCAAACATCCAAACATCCGAACTTTCCCATTTATTATATTAGTAGGATGAAAAATAGGAAAATGTTTACACAGCTACTTAGACATTATTTGTACATTGTCATTTTATAACACTTGGGTATTGATAGTATTACTTTAAACAGCGGTCTGTCAATATCTTTTGATAATGACAGCAAGCTGTCAACCGCTGCTGCGTATGTCAACCGCTGCCATAACCAGTCCTCCACACGTTTGACCCTATATCAGGCACAATGAAATTCACTTTTTCTCCGAGGTGATATTTCCACATGTTATAATTAAAATATCAAGCAAGAAGATACTCAGAATCATTTTGACAGTACTTTTTCTCCTATTTGTTGATACTTTTTTTAATTGCACAGTGCTCAAAATGTATATATCCTAGGAGAAAACTTAGAAGAAAAAGTAAACTGGAGTAGGCCCTTTTTCTGCAAGTTATTATCAGATTTTCTAATGCCTGTTTCATAATTAAATGTCCTACCTTAACAGATTTTAATATAACCAAGCTCACACACTCACACGGGAAAAAAATATATAAATATATATATATATATATATATATATATATATATATATACTTTTTTTTTTTTTTATCAACTGCATCACTTGAGCATGTCTGTGATTGACTCTCTTTTTGCCAGGCCATTGCTCTAAAGCTCTGCATGACTCAGGGCCGGGCCGAGGCATAGGCTGGAGAGGCTCCAGCCTCAGGGCGCAGTGTAGGAGGGGGCGCAGAATTCATTCAGCTGTCATTCTTAATTGTGTTTGAAGCAGAAAGAAATAAGAAAAGGGGATACATGGCAGTGACTGCAAGCCATATAACTAGATATTAAGGTGTTGGGGAGGTTGTGGGCCCTGGGGCACATATTAGTCTAATAGCAATCAGTGTGTGACGGCTGGGGTGGGTGGGATGGAGGGGCGCACTTTGGTGTCTCAGCCTTGGGTGCTGGAGGACCTTGTCCCGGCTCTGGCATGACTTATTGTGAAATATAATTTGCATAGATGCCAACCAGTACTAAGTAGCAGTGGTTACTCTTGGTTGTATGTGTACATAGCCAAGATCTCTGCTGATGTTTAAAATAATGGTATCCTTGTTGAAAACATGTACCTTTGCATTAAACCCAGTAAAGGTGTATGCGTGAAAATTAAGCAAATACATGTTACCTTCTGATCCAGTTAAGTAGACATTTAAAACACTGAGGAAAACAGAGAGGAAAGTTCTGGGTAATAACACCAAGGCCCCTCCAGTTGCTATTTTAGATCAACTACAAGGTGCATCTGAAAATTAGGAATTCAAGTGTTGTTGTTTTTTCTTTTTTTTTCTCTAGCACTATATATATATATATATATATATATATATATATATATATATATATATATATATATATATATACTAGCTGGTCGCCCGGCCATTAACAGTGTAAGAATGGCTGCTGTTTACATTTTCCCAGTAAAATGTGTATTTGTCTCCGCCCACTTATGATCCCTGTGTTGCCCGCTTATGTATTTGGCTGGTGTTGGCTGTGCCCACTTTGATAACCCTAACATACAATTAATCAGTTACTCAATTACCAAGTTTGTGAGCTTTGCGGTGTTTGGCAACAATACTTTGCATTGGAATGAAACAAATCTGATTGGCTATTTGTGGCTCCACCCCCTTTCTGAAATTGAACCCCAGTCGCCCAATGATCAACTATACCAGGTTTGAGGCTTGTGCCATTAACAGTGCAAGAATTGCAGAAATGTAAATATTCCCCTTGAAAATCATTCGGTGAATTTTGATTGGCTTTTATAGGCTCCAACCACTTTTCTGAATAATAACCCTAGTCACCCAACGACCAACTGTGCAAAGTTTAAGAACCCTACCATTAACAGTGTAAGAAAAACAAAAGTTTGCTTTCTTAAAACAGCAAGAATCTGTGATAATTCAGGTTGGAGTGAACTTGAGATGTCTCCCAGTGCATCACTGCTGAAAATATGCAAATTAACCATTGTTACCCTTAGAAGCTAAACACACCTCCAGAACCGCTGGAATGTAATGATGTGTCAGCTTGTTAAATTGTACAGAGCCATAATAATCCAACATGCATACAGACTGTCTTGGATTGTTTGATCCTTATCAGTGCATGGCATAGATTAATTTGGCTCTATGCAGTAGGGCTTGTAACACCGAGAGGTACAGACTACCCAGCGAGCTCATGGTGACCCAGAACTCATTGGAGTGTGTAAGGGACTACAATGGTCCTAAAAGCCCCCTTACTAAGATGTTAAGAAAAACAAATGTTTGCTTTCTTAAAACAGAAAGAATTTGCGATAATTCAGGTTGGAGTGAGCTTGAGATGTCTCCCAGAGCATCACTGCTGAATATATGCAAATTAACCATTCTACCCTTAGAAGCTAAACACACCTCCAGTGTAACAGTGTAAGAATGGCTGCAGTTTACATTTTCCAGTGAAATTTGTATTTGTCTCTTTTTGGTTATGGGAATAAAAAGTATCCTATACTTTATTCCAGGTAATGTACTATGTGTGTGCCAAATTTCATTCAAATCCGTTCAGCCGTTTTTGCGTGATCGAGTAACAAACATCCAAACATCCAAACATCCAAACATCCAAACATCCAAACATCCGAACTTTCCCATTTATTATATTAGTAGGATATATATATATATATGTATATATATATATACAGTGGCATGCAAAAGTATTCGGCCCCCTTGAAGTTTTCCACATTTTGTCACATTACTGCCACAAACATGCATCAATGTTATTGGAATTCCATGTGAAAGACCAATACAAAGTGGTGTACACGTGAGAAGTCGAACGAAACTCATACATGATTCCAAACATTTTTTACAAATAAATAACTGCAAAGTGGGGTGTGCGTAATTATTCAGCCCCATGAGTCAATACTTTGTAGAACCACCTTTTGCTGCAATTACAGCTGCCAGTCTTTTAGGGTATGTCTCTACCAGCTTTGCACATCTAGAGACTAAAATCCTTGCCCATTCTTCTTTGCAAAACAGCTCCAGCAGCTTTCAGATCTTGCCACAGATTCTCGATTGGATTTAGATCTGGACTTTGACTGGGCCATTCTAACACATGGATATGTTTTGTTTTAAACCATTTCATTGTTGCCCTAGCTTTATGTTTAGGGTCGTTGTCCTGCTGGAAGGTGAATCTCCGCCCCAGTCTCAAGTCTTTTGCAGACTCCAAGAGGTTTTCTTCCAAGATTGCCCTGTATTTGGCTCCATCCATCTTCTCATCAACTCTGACCAGCTTCCCTGTCCCTGCTGAAGAGAAGCACCCCCAGAGCATGATGCTGCTACCACCATATTTGACAGTGGGGATGGTGTGTTCAGAGTGATGTGCAGTGCTAGTTTTCCCCCACACATACGTTTTGCATTTTTGCCAAAAAGTTCCATTTTGGTCTCATCTGACCAGAGCACCTTCTTCCACATGTTTGCTGTGTCCCCCACATGGCTTGTGGCAAACTGCAAATGGGACTTCTTATGCTTTTCTGTTAACAATGGCTTTCTTCTTGTCACTCTTCCATAAAGGCCAACTTTGTGCAGTGCACGACTAATAGTTGTCCTATGGACAGATTCCCCCACCTGAGCTGTAGATCTCTGCAGCTCGTCCAGAGTCACAATGGGCCTCTTGACTGCATTTCTGATCAGCGCTCTCCTTGTTCGGCCTGTGAGTTTAGGTGGACGGCCTTGTCTTGGTAGGTTTACAGTTGTGCCATATGCCTTCCATTTTTGAATGATCGCTTGAACAGTGCTCTGTGGGATGTTCAAGGCTTTGAACATATTTTTGTAGCCTAAGTCTGCTTTAAATTTCTCAATAACTTGATCCATGACCTGTCTGGTGTGTTCTTTGGACTTCACGGTGTTTTTGCTCCCAATATTCTCTTAGACAACCTCTGAGGCTGTCACAGAGCAGCTGTATTTGTACTGACATTAGATTACACACATGTGCGCTCTATTTAGTCATTAGCACTCCTCAGGCAATGTCTTTGGGCAACTGACTGCACTCAGACCAAAGGGGGCTGAATAATTATGTACACCCCACTTTGCAGTTATTTATTTGTAAAAAAATGTTTGGAATCATGTATGATTTTCGTTCCACTTCTCACGTGTACACCACTTTGTGCTGGTCTTTCATGTGGAATTCCAATAAAATTGATTCATGTTTGTGGCAGTAATATGACAAAATGTGGAAAACTTCAAGGGGGCCGAATACTTTTGCAAACCACTGTATACACACACTGTACACACACAGATACACACACACAAACGTTCATGCTACATGGAGGTGTCTATTTGTAGAAATATGCCTCTGCTTTAAAAAAAAATATTACTTTTTCATATGATATACTGTATGTGATAATGTATTGTTTTATGAACCTGACTTTATTATATGTCAATGTTCCATGGAAAGCAGGTAAAAATCTCAGCATACAAATGGATTTTTAATCAGATGCTCATTTAGTCAAACCAAATAGTATCACATACACAAATCAGAACCTGGATTGAGCAGACAATGGTATACCCCACCTAATAGTCGGTCTGGGAATAAAAGAAACCTTATATCACACAAAGGTTCCTTTTTCTCTTACATTCATGATTTTATTTTAAAAGTGCTTACTCAAGCATGGGAAAAACATTTCTGTTTTAAGCAAGGGTACATAACAGCTATTAAAACGTCTGTATAGCAAAGCTCGGCCAACAAAAGGTCTTTGGCCTTGATGATAGAGGTAGAAAAATGAGCTGAAGCATTTAAAAAAGCAGACCTGGTACACACAGCTGGACTCCCGACAATGTGCAATGACTCTGTCCTCAAATAACAGTGTTCACTGAGCTTTTTATATACACTTCATCCATTGAATAAGCATTATATATATTCAGTTCAGAAGAAAGTGTTTACAAAGCTTACTTCTGGGGCTTTGACGTTAATTAGTATGAATCCCCTTGAGTATATCACACTTTCTAAAGGATACAACACTTTAATTAAGATAAACTGCATTGGGTATTTATCTGCTAGATTATTATTATTATTATTATTATTATTATTAGCTTTAACATAATCATTATTATTATTATTATTATTATTATTATTATTATTAGCTTTAACATAATCATTATTATTATTATTATTATTACCACCATCATCATCACCATCATCTCATCATGATCATTTCCATTGTTATAATGTTATATTCCTATCTATAAATGTATTTATGTACGGTATGTAATGAACCAAGGTGTTTTTAACATGTAAAACAACTGGTCATTTTTCTATATGTGGACCTTAAATAAAGAATATACCCAAGTGAAGTGCCATAATCCTGTAAAAACTAATACATAAGTCTACACGTAACAATGTAAACATAAGCCCTTATTCAGTTCACTTTTTCTCCAAAGTTTTCTCCTAGGTGATATTTTTTCTTTCTCTAGCCATACGTAGCCCGCAAGGCCACCCAGCAACCTCCTGGCTTCTCTCCCGGTCCTGCTGTTGGTCTCTAAGACTGAACCTCGCAGGCACGGGACTCTCACGCTGGCCGGTGTGATGACGCCTACCGGGGGTGCACACGATTGACTTCAGGCCAATTTTGTCAATTAACAAAGCCACCAGCGGGACAGGGAGAGGAGCCAGGAGGTGTCACAATCTGCATCTGCTGGTGACATCATGAACTGTTTGGATGAACTTCCTCTGTCTTACCAACAGATGTCCTCACTCTCTTCAGGTATTATGCAGCCAAAACTGCTCTCTACTTACCAGCAGAGGTCTCTCCATCAGGAACTATTTCATTGCAGACTGCTAATGAGGCAGGTCTGAGATCACCTGAACATTGTCATCTGACCTCCCAGCACACTTTATAATCAACTCCACTGCACCAGTTCATTGCTAGTTTATCAAGCCTGTTACCTGTTCCTGGTGTCGGTGATCTAGCCCTTCTTACCTTGTTCTTAGTCACTGCATCATTGTTACCTGCTGTGTATAACCTTTTGCTATTCCTTGACAAATCCTTTGCCTAAGTTAAGGCTGCCCTGCAATTTCACTATATGCAGGGAGCGCTTATTGGATATATACATATCCCTTGTTGCAACTACTAGTCTACTATATGTTTTTCATTTGCAGTTGCATATTACCTTATTTTTCATTGCCTGGTTTTATTTGCATTGTTTGAAGTCTAAAAGCGGTAATTTTTTTTCAAGAATTTTAGGCCTCTAATTCTTAAAGAGGAACTCCAGTGAAAATAATGTAATAAAAGAGTGCTTCATTTTTACAATACAGTAATTATGTATAAATGATTTAGTCAGTGTTTGTCCATTTTAAAATCTTTTAAATCCCTGATTTACATTATGACATTTATTACATGGTGACATTTTTACTGTTGGCAGGTTATGTAGCTGCTGCATGTTTTTTTGGCAGTTGGAAACAGCTGTAAACAGCTATTTCCCACAATGCAAAGAGGTTCCCAGACAGGAAACTACCAGGACCACGGTCCTCAGAGTTTCTTGTGGGAGGGGTTTCACCACAATATCAGTCATACAGCGCCCCTGATGGTCTGTTTGTGAAAAGGAATAGATTTCTCATGTAAAAGGGAGTATCAGCTACTGATTGGGATGAAGTTCACTTCTTGGTCGGAGTTTCTCTTTAAGTCATAACTCACTAAAATATGTAAGCCTGGTCGACTTTCTGCTAATAAATAAAAGACTAGAACACAAATTTGTTGGAATAATAAAATTTATCAATAAACTGAAAAAACAGCAAAACTGTACAAAAAAAGGCATCAGACTATTATACAGTATTTACATGTATACTTAAAACCTCCCGCGTATGGTAAATTTTAAAGCAGGGAACGGCACAACATCACAATCAGGGCAGTAGAATTGTGATTTCTTTCTGACTTTTTAGCCCTTTATCATCAGTCTTAGAGCAGCAAACAACACATGACCTGGTGTATTTTTGGGGGGGAGTAGGTGGAATATATTACAGTGTAGGAGGCATGGCGCCCAACTCCGGAATCTTCTGCGGTCTGATATTTCAGGCAGATGCACTTACACATCTTCCAGATAACGTCTGCATGAGTTACTGGCCTGTCACTGCGCTGCTTGTAGAGGATGTACGCATTCCACAAGCTTTGCTCCAGGAGATGGCAGAAGATATGTTTCTAGTAGTTTTTCTGTTGTTTTCGTACTGCTAGGTAAAATGTAATTGCCTGGTTGGCTATGTCCACACCATCCATTGTGCAATTGTAGTCCATCACAACCTGAGGCTTTTGAATGTCTTTACCTCCTCTTGTTCTGGCGGTGACAGATGAGGTGTCATGGACTGTGCTGAGGAGACAGACATCTTTTTTGTCACTCCAGTGGAGAGCCAGCATTTTCCCCTTTTGCAAAGCAGCAATGTCACCAGTTTTTAGCTTCTGTTTGGCTCAGGGCTCGCTACATGATAGCCGCTGAGCAGCTGCAGCTCTGCAGCCACTCCGATCGCTTCCGGCGATCGGAGTACGCAGGAAATCCCGTTCAGAATGGGATTTCCTGCTGGGTTCCCCCGGTCGTCATGGCAACGGGGCAGGATGACGTCATCGACGTCGGGACGTCATAGGGAATCCCGATCCACCCCTCAGCGCTGCCTGGCCCTAATTGGCCAGGCTGCGCAGGGGTCTGGGGGGGGAGGCGGCTCGGCGCGGCGGATTGCGGCGTCGATCGGAAGTTACAAGCAGCTAGCAAAGTGCTAGCTGCTTGTAACAAAAAAAAAATATGCAAATCGGCCCAGCGGGGCCTGAGAAATCCTCCTGCGCAGGTTACCCCGAGCTGAGCTCGGGATAACCGGCAAGGAGGTTAAAGTAACTCATTTTTTTTATTTACTTCTCGTCTTTTCTTTTCTTGTCTTGTCTTTTTTTTTTTCATCTGCAGCATTAAATTAATTTGCAGGTAATAGTCTAAATGTTGATTAAATACAGTCTTCTGAAATACAGTCTTCTGAAATTGTCCGTATGCTGATTGACAAAAAAAAGGCAAAGAAATACATTATAATTATCCTTCATGTTCAATTTTCAATCCAGTAATATTTCTGGAATACTCCTATATGAACAAAATAAATTGATATGAATTATTACTGAAATATTTTACGGCCACCTACAGATATATCTTTTTATTGCTGCACGAATGTCCTGATTTCTTAGGCTGTATATGATGGGATTAAACAGTGGTATCATTACAATAAATATAAAAAATGAGATTTTGTTTATGTTCCCAAGGTTTCCTCTCACTGCTATAAAATAATCCATGATTAAGATTCCATAAAACAAGGCCACCACCAGGAGGTGGGAACTGCACGTACAGAAGGCTTTCTTCCTTCCTGTGACAGAGGACATTCTCAGTATAGCTCCAAAAATACTCATATAACTTACGATTATTAAAACAAATGGAAATACTACTATAGGAAAGGTCATAACAAATATTCCTAATCTCACAGCGGTGGTGTCAGAGCAAGCAAGATTTGTAAGATTAGCATGATCACAGATGAAATGGTCAATGACATTCTGGCCACAGAATTTGAGTTCCATCAGAAGACTTAGTAAGATCAGCGCGCCTAGAAACCCAATCAACCAGCAGAAGACAACCAGGTAGCACTGTAGAGAATTGCTCATAAGTTTGTTATAGTGCAGTGGTTTGCATATGACCAAGTATCGATCGTAGGACATTGCCGTAAGAAGGTAACATTCACAACTTCCCGAAGCTACAGACAGGTAGTTCTGGGTAATGCAACCAGTGATCATTATAGCAGCTCCCTCCATCCATATGACATGTAGCATGAAAGGGACTGTCAGACATCCCAAAAACATCTCTGAAATCAAAAAATTCTTAAGGAAGAAATACATGGAATATATAATATCAAGGAACATTGTCATAGCATAGGCTAATAGTATGAAGATGAATCCACCAAGTCCAGGTAACCCCATCATAAAGAGTTCTGTTGTAATATTTTCCTTATTCATGGTGGATTTTTTTTGAAGCTGCAAAAACAGTTAATATTGTAATATATCAATGACTGCGTCTTTAAATGTATTTATTATGCTTCTTACAGAAAGGCCCAGATACATAAAACTTTTTTTTGGCTTATTTGTTGTCCTTTCTGTGGACCTTTATATGAAATGACATACCGTCATTTTCACAGTGGATTCCTTGGCTAGTTCCCTGCACTGGGACAAAAACCCCTTTCCAATTCATTATTAAAGAACTGCACATTCCTCCTATCTCTTCTTTCACCATCTGGGTTGGGGGGGGGGGGGATGAGGGCTGATTGGTGGAGAGCCCTTGGGCTCACCTCCTCCTTACACTAACATGAAAAGGAAGTGCCCATATATCGGAGGGAGCAGGGCTGGCACTAGAGCATGTGCTCTAATACCACCCCATAATTCATGCACACCCAGAGCTGGATTTCTGAAAAGGCCACAAAGGCTTGGGTCTTGGGCAGCAGAAGCCCAAGGAGACACCTGAAGAGAAGAGGAGTTGCTACACAGGAAAGACGAGGCTGAACATGGAGAACAACACATGGAAAAAAGGAAACTAATGCCCAAGGGGGCTGTTCATAAAAGAGGGGGGCTACTACACTAATGCATAATACACATGGGAGAGGGGGCGGCACATGGAATGGGAGGGGTGCTGCTGCACAATAGGAGAGCCACTACATACTTGGACTAGGGGCACAAAAAATATAAATCCAGCCTTGTGCACACCCACGTAATACAGTGTGGTGCAGGAGGTGATTCAGCAGAGATTGCAGTGTCTGATTTAGTCCAACACTTCAACCAGATTTACCAGACCCTGTGTAGGGATAGATATGGTGGCCGCACAGGTCACAGAAGCCAAACGCTCCTTTGTTGGATGTGGCCTGTCATCCGGAGCTGTGGAGAATGTTCCTGATGTTGGACCACATCTTGACAGTGGATTGGAAGAGGTTAAAGTCAACCAGAGACAAAGCCCCCTCACGTATTTTACCATATACATCAGTGGGAACATTAGAGAAAACATCTACCCTGCTGTTTTATTATTCACTGCTCAGCCTGCTTGTTACCAGTCCTGATAAAATCCCTGACTGAGCATTCAGTCTGGCTTTGCTCTGGAATCATTATAGCTGAGTCATTATAGCAGAGCCAGAAGGGGGCAGGCTTGGGCTTGAAAAGACATCAGAGAAGACAGACTCAGCTATAATGATTCCTGAGCAAAGCCAGACTGAATGTTCAGCTAGGGATTTTATCAGGGCTGATTAGAAGCAGGCTGAGCAGTGAAAAATGAAACAGAGAGCAGGGTAGGTGTTTTCTCTAATGTTCCCACTGATATATATGGTAAAATACATGAGGAGGCTTATTCTCTGGTTCCCTTTAAGGCCAATGGCCTGTTTCTATTTGATTTATTTCTGACTGGTCAGAAATATCTTCTTGTTAAAGGGATACTGTAGGGGGGTCGGGAGAAAATGAGCTGAACTTACCCGGGGCTTCTAATGGTCCCCCGCAGACATCCTGTGTTGGCGCAGCCACTCACCGATGCTCCGGCCCCGCCTCCAGTTCACTTCTGGAATTTCTGACTTTAAAGTCAGAAAACCACTGCGCCTGCACGCCCGTGTCCTCGCTCCCGCTGATGTCACCAGGAGTGTACTGCACAGACACAGACCATACTAGGCCTGCGCTGTGCGCTTTTGATGACATCAGCGGGATCGAGGACACGGCAACGCAGGCGCAGTGGTTTTCAGACTTTAAAGTATGACATTCCAGAAGTGAACCGGAGGCGGGGCCGGAGCATCGATGAGTGGCTGTGCCAACACAGGATGTCTGCGGGGGACCGTTAGAAGCCCCGGGTAAGTTCAACTCATTTTCCCCTGACCACCCTACAGTATCCCTTTAATGTACTTATTGCTGGTGTTAAGCAAGGATGGGTTTGAATTTTCACCAAAGCGATGGCGGACATTTGTGCGCGATAACGCGGACTTTGCACGCAATCAGGCGGACTTTTGCACGAACGGCCGCCGATCGCGTGCAAAAGTCCTTGTTATGGTGCGCAAATGTCCGGGATCGCAGCACTTTGCACGCGCAAAAGTCCGCAAGTGGCACTTCACGTGCTGTTTAGCACGCCCGTGCTAAACAGTTAGCACCAGTGTTGCTCATCAGGATACCGGATATCCGAGTAGACTCGGATATCCGAACTTTTTAGGCCTATCCGATCGGATCCGGATTCCGGATATCTGGATGGTAATCCGGATAGCTCTATGCGGATAGTTGGTCGCATAACCCGGATACCCACGGATACCGGTCGGATATCCGAATCCGGGTACTGTAACCATGGAGATGACGTCCATGACGTCATTCAGCCAATCAGAGCGCTCCCAGCCTAAGCCCAAGCACCCAATCACCGAGGGGAACCTTGGCCAGTCCCTCCTGTATACAAGGAGGGGGCCATGTTAAGAATCTCGTCCTTGCTTTGTGACTACCACTGTGATAGGTTGTCCAGTGTGTTTGGCTGAAGCAAGTACATTATTCCAGTGATAACCCAGCGTTTTAACACTAAAACACCTTCTGGTTTTACTGTTTTACTGTGTTGTAGTTAGCTTAGCTAGTCTGTGTAATTTGTTAGTGTCAGTCAGTCTTGTCAGTCAGTCTTTCAGCTGCAGCAGCTGCCTGTGCCTGCTACTAGGTCCTGTGTCTTTGTGTGTGCTGTGTCTGTGTGCACACACTCCAGGCTCCTTGCTGCTGGCTGGGCTGCTATTATACTCTGGTTTTATATTGTGTAGTTGCAGTGCTAGTACTACAGAGTATTGCTGCTGTGCTGCTGAGTGAGCAGTGTCAGTGTGTTTAGCTGTTGTACTCTGCTCCTGTCTGTCAATCTGCTGATAATTTCCAAGCCCGCTGCCAATAATAAAAGTGCACCAAGTACCCCGGGCCCACACACATCATCTGTGACGTCGACTCATCAGTGAGTCTTGTACTATGTCTGGCACTGGCAGTGTCAGCCGGGGGAGGGGCAAGGCCAAAAGGAGAGTGAACAACATTGCGGCCTCTGGCAGCAGTTCTGCCGTATCAGTCATTCTGCGGCTACCCACTGGCAGTCACGCTGCAGAGACTCAGCAGCGTGTTGCGTCAATTTTCAAGCAGGGTCAGCGGCGCAGATTGGAGGAGAAGGACGCCGCGTCTGTGATGCAGCAGATGGCGCATGACGAGGAGCAAGCCAGTGACAGTGAGGCCATCACCACCAGCCCTAGCCCTAGAGAAAATATTCTCAGCAAAATTGGCTTTACAGAAGAGTCTGAGATGCTGACAGTAATTGTTGAGGGGGAGCCCGTCCATGATGTGTCAGCAGAAGAGGAGTTTGAGGCGGGCTCATCATCCCAGCAGTTTGACGAAGGGGAGTTTGATGATGAGGTGAAGGACCCGGACTACCAGCGACCGAAGCGGCATGTCAGCTCTGACTCTGAGGAGGAGGAGTCAGTGGGTCTGGCACGCAGGTTGAGCATTGCAGGGATTGGCAGGAGCAGCAGTGGGCATGGAATACGTGACCCGCAGGCTGCTGCTCCATCTGTCAGTGGCACGACTACCACCAGCCGCACCACTCAACCCCAGGCCCCAACCACCACTGGGAGAAAATCCACAGCAGCATCCCGTTCTGAGCCACGTAAGGGAAAACTCCAATCCCCAATATGGCAGTTTTTCCTATCTGCCCTCACTGGATAGCAAATTTGTAACGTGCAAATTATGCCATGTGAAGCTGAGCAGAGGGTCTCACCCCTCCACTTATGGCACCTCCAGCTTCATAAACCATCTGGGCAATAAGCACAAACCTGAGCATCAGGAATTCAAGAGGATGAAGGAAGCTGGCGCTGGCCCTTGCAGAGGTCAGAGCACTATAACCAGCTTTGCCACTCCTGCTGACACTGAGGCCTGTTCAGGCAGCCAGTCCTCCTCAGTGGTCTCCTCTGCTCTCTCCTCGGCTTCACGTGCAAGCCTAAAACGCCCCCACCACCAGACCCTGCTGAGTGACTCTTTTGTGGTCAGGGCTCAGCCTCCCGGCAGCCGTCGCATACGCCAGCTGAACGGCTTGCTGACACAGGCCATGTCCTCCCAGCTCCTCCCGTACTCATTTGTGCAGGAGGGGAGCCGGATGCGTGCGCTCCTGCAGTGCGCAGCGCCGGATTGGCCAGTCCCCAGCCGGCACTACTTCGCACGCAAGGCCATCCCAGCACTGCACCGCTTTGTGAAGGCCAACGTGGAGCGTGGGCTGGATCATGCGCTTGGTGCGCGCGTCCATGTGACAATGGACTCATGGAGCAGCCGGTTCGGGACAGGCCGCTATTTGTCCTTCACCGCGCACTGGGTCAGTTTGGTGGAAGGGGGTGAAGAGGAGACAGCAGCATCATCACCCCGGTGGGTGGTGCCACCCCGCAGCAGGGTCAGGGGAAGTGCAGCAGCTTCCAGCTCTGATCCGGTTCCATCCGCCGCCAAACAAGCCCGCCTCAGCAGCAGCGTGAAGGCCCACCACTGCCAAGCGCTGCTGCAGATGGTCACGGTGGGCAAGAACAAGCTGACGGCAGACCACGTCTTGGCCAAGCTCCGAGAGCAAGAGAGGAGTTGGCTGACCCCTAGAGGCCTTAGAGTCATAGAGGTGGTGGCCGACAATGGGGCAAACTTGGTTGCCGCCATCCAGCGGGGAAACCTCACCCACATCCCCTGTCTGGCCCACGTCCTGAACCTAGTGGTGCAGAAATTCCTGCACACCTACCAGGGGATGGACACTCTTTTGGGAGCGGCAAGGAAAACGGTGGGTCATTTTTGCCGCTCGGGTAGTGCCACAGCGACCCTTACAGCCGTGCAACTGGAGCTGAACCTCCCACAGCACTGCCTCATTATAGATGTTCCAACACGCTGGAATTCCACCCTGGCGATGTTGGAACTTCTGGTTGAACAGAGGCGGGCTGTCAACCTGTACCTGGCCAGAGCCACCATGGATGCCAACTTGTTGGGGACTGGCACCACCCACCTCCCAGACATCATCCGCCCTGCTGAGTGGGGAAAAATGCAGCTGGTGTGCTTTGTGCTGGCACCCTTCCTGGAGGCCACCAACATGGTCAGCCTAGACCATGCGTCACTGTGTGAGTGGTTGACCATTGTGTGCATGCTGGACAAGGCCCTCGATGCTCTGCTGGAAGTGGGAGAGGAAGCCTTGATCCAGCAGGAGCAGCAGCAGCAAACTTCGCAGTCCACCTCTGTGCAGCAGGAGGAGGATTCGGAGGAGTTGGAGGAGGACTTGGAGGAGTTGGAGGTCCCTGACCTTGAAGAGGAGGGGGCACAGCGGAGTGCAGCTGCAGTAGTGCGGGGGTGGAGAGAGCAAGATGAGGCTCCGGAATCAGGGGAGGACGACAGCACTGTCAGCGGTGCAAAAGATGATAGGTCAGCAGAGATGGCAGCCCTCTTCCCCATGGCAGTGCACATGCTGCAGTGCCTGCGCAAAGACCCAAGGGTGAAGCAGATGAGTGCTCGGGAGGACATCTGGATCACCCTGATGCTGGACCCACGGCTGAAGGGGAAGCTGGCTCAGTTCCTGCCTGTAGGAGGAGACCCTGTGCGCCGAATCAGGGACTTGCAGCAGATTCTGGTTCGGCGCTTGGAGGAAGCCTTCCCCCGGACTCCCACCCCCCCTTCTGTCTCAGTCCAGCCAGCACAGCAGCAGGTGCCTGCATCCAGCATCAGCAGGCGCCCAACAAACCTGCTGTCTCTGACAAAGGCGCTCTATGCCACACCAGTACCGCTGCCTGACCCGGATGGTGGCCGACTATATGGGGTCCTATAGCGGGCTTGACACCGACACCCCTGTGGACCCCTTGGAGTACTGGGTCAAGCACCTGGATATCTGGGGCGAGCTGGCGCAATACGCCCTGGAAGTGCTGTCCTGCCCGCCTTCCAGCGTTATGTTGGAAAGGTGCTTCAGTGCGGCCGGTGGCGTGGTCACTGAGAAGCGCTCTTGTCTGTCAGGCCAGTCTGTGGACAGACTGACTTTTTTAAAGATGAACAAGGCTTGGGCGGTTGGTGAGTTCCTGGCCCCTGTTGTTGGCAAGAGGGGGAAATGAAGTGGCTGAGTGGTAATCACTATGCCTGCTTCACCACCCTTTACCACCCCAACCTCCTCACTCCATCTTCATGAAGCCAGGTTCTTATTTTTTGAACTGTGCTGTGGTACCTGCCATGGTCAACTATCTAAACACAATAGCTGTGTAATTTTTTGGAGGTGTCTGTGCTGTCCGAGTTGTGGGGAGGCCCCAACTGCGTCAGTACGGCCACTTCCTGGAACCTCTCCTAATTTTTTACTGTGCCGTGGTACCTACAACAGTGCCATGGACAACTATCTAAACACAATAGCTGTGTCATTTTTTTGAAGGTGTCTGTGCTGTCCGAGTTGAGGGGAGGCCCCAACTGCGGCAGTACGACTGCTTCCTGATACCACTCTGATGTTGATTGACAGCCATTTTTTTTTGGGGGGGGGGGGATTTTAAGTCCTCACATCATCAGTGTTTCCCTTTTCAAAATTATGATGCTACATGCCTCATATACCCTAAAAAACCTTTTTAAAGCAATTTAAAGGCCACTTCCAGGATTAAACCCGGATATCCGAATCCGGTTGGATACTACGGTCGGATATCCGAATCGGATTCGGATCGGAAAATTTTGAATTCGGATATCCGACCCCGATCGGATAGCGGGGTATTCGGATCCGAATCGGATCCGGATTTTGAAAAGGGGTATCCGAGCAGCACTGGTTAGCACGGCTTTGTGAATCAAGGCCCATATGTTTGTATATATGAAAATATGCATGTTTTCTCACAAAAGCTAATGTAATTGATGAAGAAAATGCCTGCAGTGCTTCCAGAGGCGTAGCTAGGGTTTCCAGCGCCCGGGGACAAAGACTATTAATGCGCCCTGTAAGGTCAAAAAAGGGGCGTGGGCATGGTAATGGGTGGGGCCAAATATACATGACCTTAGCAGTGGTGTAAAAGGTCTGGCAGGGAAGTTTGAGCTCTGCCATAGTTTTTCCCCCCAAAATACATGTAATCTGACAGCATTTCACCAAAAATACATGTAATTTGGCAGAGGTTCCTCCAAAATACAGATATTTGACAATAGTTGCCCAAAAATAGACACAATCTGGCAGCAGTGGTTCCCCCAACATACATATAATCTGGCAGCTGTTCCCCAAAATACACTTAATCTGGCAGCAGCGGTTCCCCAAAAATACAGTTCATCTGGCAGCAGTTTCCCCAAAATAGGTGCCCCCAGTATAGGTAACCAGGTCTTTAGGTGTCCCCAGTGGTAGTAACCAGGTAAATAAATAAAAAAAAAACAGGTCACAGCTGGGCGCCCCTAGGGACCCAGCGCCCGGGGGCACTTGTCCTACCCCGCCCACCCCTAGCTACGCCCCTGAGTGCTTCACTGCTGTCTGTTTTTATCTGCATGGGGAAAACACATTCAAGTGTGCACTAGCCAACTGACTAACATAGTTTCTTAGTTTTCAGGGTGCAAAAAAAAAGTGTGCTACCAACCTTAGCACAGGTCCGCATAGTGAGATCAGGACCCAGGAGTAGCAGCTGGTACAAGTAGCATATGTCCTTCAAGTGGACCTGAACTTTTGCACAGGACAGAAGAAAAATAGAGAAAAATGCACCCTGTATGTATTTAGAGAGTTTAGCCTGTCTAATTTCCCCTCGTCATCTGTGAATAGAGATGGCCCAAACTGTTCACCCGCCGAATAGTTTGTGATGAAAAATGTGTGTTAGCATTTGCCCCATCAGGCTAACACATGGCTTGTTCGACCCGCCCCCTATACATTATAATGGAGCCAAAGTTTGACCCCTCAGCTCAGAGTCAGCAGACACATGGCAACCAATCAGCTATCCCTCCCACAAGTCTTGTAAAAGGAGTATCCTGCAGAAACCTCCTTTTTTAAGAATTTTGTATTTGTGTCAATAAAGATTTTTGATATTTTTGTACCACAAGATCTGCAAGACTTTGTGCTTTATGCTCATATTATAGTCCTTTCTACAAACGCAGCAAGCAGTGGTAAATCAGGAAAAACTTCCTTCAGGCGTTTGTCTTTGTGGAGTATCGGTTGCAGGGCTTTCGATAGCTTCCTCAGCATCTTTAATCTTGGGTTGTAGGTGACCACTATTGGGACTCTGTTGTTTTCAGTCTTTGGGGTGTACTTCAATAGTTCCGCTCTAGATTTTAAAGTTGCTCTGTGTATTTGATCGTCAAAGATTTGTGGATGACATCCCTGATCGATGAATATATTATGTAGCGACACAAGTTGTCTGTCTCTGACTGTCCTCTGAATTAGAACATATTTGGTTATACCTCAGAGCCTGGCTGTAAACAATAGATTTTTTGGTGTGTTCTGCGTGGAAACTATTCCACTTCAGGTAAATATACCGGTCAGTTGGTTTACGGTAGATTGACGTTTGTAAAAATCTATCTTGCATATAAATTGTAGTAATTTATACTCCTTATGCAACATGATTTACTTGGCTTCATGATCTTCAGAAACCTGCTGTATTTCATGTTTGCTTGCATGAGCTCACTGGCTCCAGCCTGCTGATCACCTGACATCTAACTGCTAAACAGCAACCAGCACAACTGCCATCTTTGTGTTTACTACTTACCTGCATTAGTGTTTTACTTCAGCTTACATCTGGAAATATGCCTGAAGAAGGGGACTAGATCCCAGAAAGCTTGCAGGTACTTATCTGTTAGCCGGGCGCATCTGGCAGGTGGCGCTGTTGCACTGTTGTAGCTAATTCCATTCATACTTAGTTCACATAGTACTGTGTGAATGGAAGCGCCGCAGATGGCGCTAATTACATTGATACGCAACGTAACAATACAGTGTTAATGGCAACGAATACATTGTATTTGAAGTGGCCGGAACTGTCACTTAATGGAATTAAAATGAAGGTGGCGGCAATGTCACAGATGAAGCCGCCGCCTTCGTCTGTTGTTCTTCTTCTCCCCCTTTGCCCTCTCGCTTCTATACAATGCTGCCAGCCTGCGGGGACATGCGTGTCCCCCCAGAGTCGTTCGTCACAAGCAAACAAGCAGGATTCCCTGCCGCGACGAACGACTCTGGGGGGACACGCATGTGGGCGGCTTCATCTGTTACATTGCCGCCGCCTTCATTTTAATTCCATTAAGTGCCAGTTCGGCCACTTCAAATACAATGTATTCTTTGACATTAACACTGTATTGTTACGTTGCGTATCAATGTAATTAGCGCCACCTGCGGCGCTTCCATTCACACAGTACTACGTGAACTAAGTATGAATGGAGTTAGCTACAACAGCGCATCGAAATTCACTATAACAGCGCCACCTGCCGGATGCGCCCGGCTAACGGATAAGTACCAGCTTGCATTATTTAACTTTATCCGTTAGCTATTAAAAGGTATTACTTTTACAAGACTTGGTTTTTTCTACCTACATAATTTGTTTGGGTACACGGTACAGTAACATTTTTACTACTGTCCTGGAGGTGTCAACTAGTAAGAACAATGCTTTGCTTACCTGACATTATCACTAAAGCTCATTGAGGTTGTTTGCGGTGCATTAAACGCGGTGTTTCGCCTGTCAGTGTGAACACTACACCACTGCTACATTACTATCCGTGAATAATCGCAACAGTAATTTGATCTCTCAGCTGTGTCAGTTGGCTGCCTCGGCAGAGCAGCTAATTTATAAACCCAGGATGTTAACCTCATGTCTGCTTCTATGAAAGCAGGAAGTAGACACACTGCAGATTTATTGCAGGATGTGTATCAGCTGTAACAAAGAAATGCTTTTCTTTAAAGGTTATTAGAAAGGCAGTTCTGAGTTTAGGTCAGCTTTCAGTGAGACTCTGTTGTCTGCATTGTGAGTTGCCTTGAGTGAAACAGCAAATCTGTGTTCTTATGAGGGCTCTGTCCAGGGCCAGATTTTTGGAAATGCCACAAAGATCAGAGCCTTGGGTGTCTGCCGCCTAATGGGGCACCTGAACATGAAATAGAATATAAAAGAGGAGGCTTAAAAGGGAGAGCAACACATGCCACAAAGGGAAACACAAGAGAGCTGTTCATAAAAGAAATGGGCTACTGTACATGGATGTTACACATGGAAGAGGGGGCTGCACATGGAATGGGAGGGGCTGCAGTACATGGATGATACACATGCAAGAGGGGGCTGCACATGGAATGGGAGGGGCTGCAGTACATGGATGATACACATGCAAGAGGGGGCTGCACATGGAATGGGAGGGGGTTGCTGTACATGGATGATACACATGGAAGAGGGGCTGCACATGGAATGGGAGGAGCTGCAGTACATGGATGATACACATGGAAGAGGGGGCTGCTATACATGGATGTTACACATGGAAGAGGGGGCTGCTATACATGGATGTTACACATGGAAGAGAGGGCTGCACATGGAATGGGAGGGGGTTGCTGTACATGGATGATACACATGGAATATGGGGCTGCACATGGAATGGGAGGGGGTTGCTGTACATGGATGATACACATGGAAGATAGGGCTGCACATGGAATGGGAGGGGGTTGCTGTACTTGGATGATACACATGGAAGAGGGGGCTGCACATGGAATGGGAGGGGCTGCTGTACATGGATACATGTGGAAGAGGGGCCTGCACATGGAATGGGAGGGGCTGCTGTACATGGATGATACACATGGCAGAGGGGGCTGTAATTGGAATGGGAGGGGGCTGCTGCACATGGATGATACACATGGAAGAGGGGGCTGCACATGGAATGGGAGGGGGGCTGCTGTACATGGAAGATGCACATGGAAGAGGGAGTTGCACATGCAATGGGAGGGGCTGCTATACATGGATGATACACATGGAAGACAGAGTCGCACATGGAATGGGAGGGGCTGCTGCACATGGATGATACACATGGAAGAGGGGCTGCACATGGAATGGGAGGGCAGATGCTGCACATGGATGATACACATGGAAGAGGGGGCTGCACATGGAGTGGGAGGGGCGATGCTGCACAAGAAACGGGAACTACAACATACTTGGCCTGGGGCCACAAAAAGTATAAATCTGGCCTTGACTGTCATTGTGGAAGTTGTTAAGGGGTTATGCTGCCACCTAGTGGCAGACCAGATATTATCACAGGAAATGTTTATAGATGTCATTACAGGAAGTACTTTATTGTTGTAACCTCCTTGCTTCTTACAAGACTAGCAGCATGAATAAAGCAGCTCTGAGTTGATTTGCAATCTGCACCTTCTCTGCATTATTGAACTAAAAGAAACAGAAGTCATCTTCGAAAGCTCTTGAAGTAAAATGTGGGAATTTTGTATATTTTTTTACATCATCAGATACTTTGGGGCCCCTTCTCGTCTCTGGCCTTCCTGTCCTGCTGCCACTGCAGCACCAAGTTTTTCCACTCCACACGCCCACTTTCTGCACACTCCTGTACAGCTGTGTGTAGCAACCACCACCGGAAGCATATTGGGCATACGTGGTCACAAATGTTTCCCAACTGCACATTACTAAGATGCTTTCAGCCATATCTGCTGCAGGGTGCACAAGGCATACACCCTGCTCCAACTGGAACCAGGTGGCACTGTAAATGTGGAAGGGTTAGGGGAGGAGTCAGTCACACATGTCTAATGTTGTAAAAGGCATCCAAAACTTTGATATTTTTGTTCCCCCTATGATATATTTTAGGCCACATTTGTGGTTGTCTCAGACAGGAATCTAGGGTGACTGCAGGTGCCTCCCAAGGTCATTTCAAGATCCAGCACATCAAACTCTAAAAGAAAGCTTACCTCAACTGCCAAAAGCCATTCCATTATGTGCCATGTGGTCCCCTAACCCTATTGGAACAGTGCTCTTCACTATTGTATACCAGAACTATGCCTCTGTACACAGTGGCGTAGCTACAAACCTCTGGGCCCCGATGCGGAATCTGGATGTGGGCCCCCCCCGGCAACAACAGCCCCCCCTCCCCCGACAACACCCGACGGATGCACACACATATCAAAATCCCTATAGCCAGCTATAGGTACCCCCAGTATAGGTAGTCAGGCATAGGTAAGGCAGTATAGTTGCCCCCGGTATAGGTGAGATAGGCAGGCGCCGCCGGTATAAGTTAGATAGATAGGTGCCCCCAGTACAGGTTAGCTAGGTGGGTGCCTCTAATATAGGTAGCCAGAATAGTTGCCCCCAGCGTAGGTTAGATAGGTAGGTGCCCCCAGTATAGGTAGTCAGGCATAGGTAAGCCAGTATAGTTGCCCCCGGTATAGGTGAGATAGGCAGGCGCCGCCGGTATAAGTTAGATAGATAGGTGCCCCCAGTACAGGTTAGCTAGGTGGGTGCCTCTAATATAGGTAGCCAGAATAGTTGCCCCCAGCGTAGGTTAGATAGGTAGGTGCCCCCAGTATAGGTTAGTTAGGTAGGTGCCTCCAATATAGGTAGCCAGTTTAGTTGCCACCTGTATAGGCTAGCTAGGTGCCCCCAATACAGGTTAGATAAGTAAGTGCCCCCAGTATAGGTTAGATAGGTAGGTGCCCTCAGTATAAATTAGATTAGGTCGGTGCCCCCTAGTATAGGTTAGATTAGGTAGCTGCCCCCCAGTATAGGTTAGATTAGGTAGCTGCCCCCCAGGATAGATTAGGTAGCTGTCCCCAGGATAGATTAGGTAGGTGCCCCCCAGTATAGGTTAGATGAGGTAGCTGCCCCCCAGGATAGATTAGGTAGCTTCCCCTCAGGATAGATTAGGTAGCTGCCCCCCAGGATAGATTAGATAGCTGCCCCCCAGGATTAGGTTAGAATAGGTAGGTGCCCCCCAGGATAGATTAGGTAGCTGCTCCCCAGGATAGATTAGGTAGCTGCCCCCCAGGATTAGGTTACATTAGGTAGCTGCCCCCCAGGATAGATTAGGTAGCTGCCCCCAGGATAGATTAGGTAGGTGCCTCCCAGTATAGGTTAGATTAGGTAGCTGCCCCCCAGAATAGATTAGGTAGCTGCCCCCCATGATAGATTAGGTAGGTGCCCCCCAGTATAGGTTAGATTAGGTAGCTGCCCCCCAGGATTAGGTTAGATTAGGTAGGTGCCCCCCAGGATAGATTAGGTAGCTGCCCCCAGGATAGATTAGGTAGGTGCCCCCCAGTATAGGTTAGATTAGGTAGCTGCCCCCCAGGATTAGGTTAGATTAGGTAGGTGCCCCCCAGGATAGATTAGGTAGCTGCCCCCAGGATAGATTAGGTAGGTGCCCCCCAGTATAGGTTAGATTAGGTAGCTGCCCCAGCTGCCCCCCAGGATTAGGTTAGATTAGGTAGGTGCCCCCCAGGATAGATTAGGTAGCTGCCCCCAGGATAGATTAGGTAGGTGCCCCCCAGTATAGGTTAGATTAGGTAGCTGCCCCCCAGGATTAGGTTAGATTAGGTAGCTGCCCCCCAGGATAGATTAGGTAGCTGCCCCCAGGATAGATTAGGTAGGTGCCTCCCAGTATAGGTTAGATTAGGTAGCTGCCCCCCAGAATAGATTAGGTAGCTGCCCCCCAGGATAGATTAGGTAGGTGCCCCCCAGTATAGGTTAGATTAGGTAGCTGCCCCCCAGGATTAGGTTAGATTAGGTAGGTGCCCCCCAGGATAGATTAGGTAGCTGCCCCCAGGATAGATTAGGTAGGTGCCTCCCAGTATAGGTTAGATTAGGTAGCTGCCCCCCAGGATTAGGTTAGGTAGCTGCCCCCCAGGATTAGGTTAGGTAGGTGCCCCCCAGGATAGATTAGGTAGCTGCCCCCCAGTATAGGTTAGATTAGGTAGGTGTCCCCCAGGATAGATTAGGTAGCTGCCCCCCAGGATAGATTAGGTAGCTGCCCGTCCCCATAATGGAGGGGGGGCCGCAGCCGCGGGGAGGGCAGCCCGACCTCTCCCTCCCTTCCTCTCCCCGGGGCCCCCCCTCAGATGCAGAGTAAGCGGCTAACGGAAGCGCTATAGGCAGAACTCACCTCCTTCCCTGGTTCCAATCGCCGCTGATCTCCTCTCTGGCTGGCTCTGCATAGATGCCTACACACGCAGCTTCCTGTTTAGCCGGAAGCTGCGTGTGTAACAACATCTATGCAGAGCCAGCCAGAGAGGAGATCAGCGGCGAGTGGAACGCAGGGAGGTGAGTTCTGCCTATAGCGCTTCCGTTAGCCGTTTACTCTGCATCTGAGGGGGGGCCCCGGGGAGAGGAAGGGAGGAAGAGGTCGGGCTGCCCTCCCCGCGGCTGCGGCTCCCTCCTACCAGCGCGAACGGGCGCATGGCCCTCCAAACGGAGATGGGCCCCCCGGGCCCCTCCCCCGCCTCCTCAGGAGCCGGGCCGGTCGCCAAGGCGACCGCTGCGACCACGGGCCCTACGCCCTTGTCTGTACAGCGCTCATTTCTTGCAGTGCAGGATCAACTTCCATCCTGGCTGGAAACCCCAATACAGGATGTGTATGCACATTCAGTGCAGTGATTACTCGCTCCTGCCCATATGATGACCCCTGGTCAACGGTTTTATCAATGAGCACTTACAGATGTGTTCTTCAGCTGAAACCAAGCACAGCATCCTGTATCATTTCTGAAGGCTACATTTATTACTGAAGCCAAACTTGAATCACCCTTGCCTAGGGCTTAAAGAGAACCCGAGGTGGGTTTGAAGAATATTATCTGCATACAGAGGCTGGATCTGCCTATACAGCCCAGCCTCTGTTGCTATCCCAAACCCCCTAAGGTCCCCCTGCACTCTGCAGTCCCTCATAAATCACAGCCACGCTGCTGACAAACAGCTTGTCAGGGCTGGCTGTGTTTATCTCTATAGTGTCAGTCTGCTGCTCTCCCCGCCTCCTGCAGAACTCCAGTCCCCGCCTGCATCCCTTCCCTCCCTGCTGATTGGAGGGAAGGGACGGGGGCAGGGACCGGAGCTATGCAGGAGGCGGGGGAGCAGCTGAGACTGACACTACAGATGTAAACACAGCCTCACAGCATGGCTGTGATTTATGAGGGATTGCAGAGTGCAGGGGGACCTTAGTGGGGTTTGGGATAGCAACAGAGGCTGGGCTGTATAGGCAGATCCAGCTTCTGTATGCAGATAACATTCTTTAAACACACCTCGGGTTCTCTTTAACCTCAGCCTTTTCCTTACATATTATTATTATTATTATTATTATTTTTTATTTATATAGCGCCAACATCTTCCGTAGCGCTGTACATAGTACAAACAAATAATGGGGAACAAATATACATAAGAAATACAAGACACTGTACAGTCATGACATTGAATAGAATAAATACAGATACATACATAGTTGATATGTAGTTGGTACATATGCATATGTTAAAATTACAGCAGTATGAGAAACACTAGGAGGAGGTCCCTGCCCTTGCGAGCTTACAATCTAGAGGGTAGTGGGGAGGAAACAAAGGGGAAGGAAACACCAGGATTAGTGGGTGAGCCTTCAGTGCTGCCTATAGCAAATTATAGGCTTTTCTGAACAGGTGTGTTTTCAGAGTACGTTTGAAGGTTTCCAGACTCGTGGCATGACGAACCGGCTGAGGGAGAGAGTTCCAAAGGAGAGGGACCGCCCGTGAGAAGTCTTGGATGCGAGAGTGAGAGGAGGTGACTAGGCTGGAGGACAAAAGGGTCTCCTGTGAGGAACGGAGGGTCCGAGCGGGGAGGTATCTGGAGATTAAAGAGGAAATGTATGGAGGCGACAGCTTGTGTAGAGCTTTGTATGCAAGTGTGAGAAGTTTAAACTGGATCCTTTGGGCAACTGGTAACCAGTGGAGGGATTGGCAGAGAGGGGCTGCCTCAGAGGATCTAGAAGAGAGGTGGATGAGATGGGCCGCAGAGTTTAGTAGGGATTGGAGAGGTGCCAGTCTGCTTTTTGGTAGACCACAGAGTAGGGTGTTGCAGTAGTCAAGACGGGAGATGATTAGGGCATGCACAAGCATTTTAGTTGCTTCTTGTGAAAGGAAGGGACGGATTCTGGAAATGTTTTTGAGATGGAAGTAGCAGGAGGTAGTTAAAGTGTTAATATGTGGTTTAAAGGAGAGCTCAGAGTCCAGAGTTACCCCTAGGCAACGAGCTTTGGGGGTTGATGCTATTGGGGTGTTCTCTACATTGATTGTGTCAATGGGAGGTGGAACAGAGAGCGAAGGTGGAAATATCACAATCTCCGTTTTGCTCATATTGAGTTTAAGGAAGCGGGATGACATAAATGTAGATACAGCGGATAGACATTTGGGGACTTTTGATAGTAGTGTGGAGAGGTCTGGGGCAGAACAATAGATTTGGGTGTCATCAGCATAGAGGTGGTATTGAAACCCAAAAGAGCTTATTATCTGTCCCAGGCCATGGGTGTAAATGGAAAAGAGGAGGGGTCCAAGGACGGACCCTTGTGGTACTCCCACAGACAGTGGGCGTGGAGAGGAGTTGGTATTGGCATAGGAGACCATGAAAGAACGTCCAGACAGGTAAGAGTTGAGCCAGGAGTGTGCTAGGCCCTTGATTCCCAGTGTTGAGAGGGTCTGGAGAAGCAGGGTATGATCAACAGTGTCGAAGGCAGAGGACAGATCTAGGAGTATTAGTGTAACGATCGGTGGGCGCAGAGAGTATCTGATTACCGGTGATCTGCAGTATCGCCGGAAATACAGATATATACCAGATTATAAGTGATCTGCAGTCTCACCGATAATCCGATATACAAACTAACCTCTGTTCGCCTGAGTAGAGTGTAGTGTTTTGGTGTAACAGTAACACTGGGAGGCCTAGGCCTCAGTGCAGCAAGGAGAACTGCACGTATTCCTTCCGCAGACCTGAGCTCTCCAAGACGGGAGGAGTCAGACTGACAGTAGGAAGGAAAGTCCGAGAGTGACACTCAGGAAGAAGTGTCACTAACAGGACTGGGAACCGCCTCCAATCGTGAGGTCGGTTCTCGAGGTCAGACAAGCCAGGTCGTACACACACGGACAGATAAAGTACAAATACAGTAGGCAAAGGCGGAGTCAAAGTACAGGCAGGGTTCGGCAACGGGGTATCAGATATATCGGGGTACAAAATCAGGAGGCAGAAACAGAGTCTTGGAACGAGCCGAGGTTCGGCAACAGAGTATCAGAAATATCGAGGTACAAGGTCAGAGTTCAGGAGGATAGTCGAGGCAGGCAAAAGTCATAACATATAATCACAATCAAACTAGTACTTTAGCTATCAAATATCTAGCTAAGTGTAGGATTACAGCTCCAGCTGGTCCCGGCACACTTCAGGATCTGACTACGGATCTGGGTGCTCCCACGTATGTGATCGCACGCCAGACCAAGAGCAAGTGAACAACCAGCAGTATATATACTCTAGGACCTTTCCAGGACCTCCCTAATTGCTGGTCCAATGAGAGCAGTGGAATTTGTCAGCTGACCCAGCTGGTCAGCCGACACCCTTCTAACTGCTATTTAAACTCTTCCTTTCTGCTCGCGCGCGTGTAAGTCTGAATCTTGGTGGACTATCAGTCCCAGCCACACCAGTACTGTCATGCAATGTATCTAGTGCGGGGGCCGCCTCTGATGCGGATTCCGCCGTTCCCAATGCGGATTCCGCCGCACTGCCTATGCGGCATGCAGCGTTTTTTCCGCGTTGTGACGCCATGCTGGACGCGGAAACAGCCGCCTCACCTTGAGAGACGGCGGCATTTCCGCGTTTCCTTACAGTACCCCCCCACCGAGGAGTGGACTCCGGACAACTCCTACCAGGTTTCTCGGGATGTAAGGCATGAAACTCCCTCCTTAACTCGTCTGCATGCATGCGTGAACCCGGTACCCACTGTCTCTCCTCAATGCCGTACCCTTTCCAATGTACGAGGTACTGTACCGAATTCTGTACCATGCGTGAATCCAATATCTTTTCTACCTCGTACTCAGGTTGGTCGTCCACCACCACAGGAGGAGGAGGAGTGGGACCCACATGGACTGCTGGTTTAAGCAGGGATACGTGGAAGGACTTTACCCCACGCATGCTGGCGGGAAGATCAACGGAATACGTAACGTTGTTGATCTTCTTGGCCACTGAAAATGGACCCACAAACCTGGGGCCCAGTTTATCTGAGGGCTGTCTCAGGGTTAAGTGACGTGTGGACACCCAGACCAAGTCTCCTGGCTGGAACTTCCACTCCAATGAGCGTCTTTTGTCAGCCTGACCCTTTTGACTCTGGAATGCCCTTTCCAGATTACTCTTCACCTTCCCCCAGATGACTTTAAATGCCCTGTGCCAGGCTTCCAGGGTTGGAAACGGAGAGGAGGCAACTGGCAAGGGGGAAAACTTGGGCGATCTCCCCGTTACCACCTGAAAAGGCGAAAATCCGGAGGAGGAATTTCTCAAGTTATTTTGAGCAAATTCTGCGAAGGGCAAAAATCTGACCCAGTCGTCTTGTGCCTCCGCAACATAACATCTCAAAAATTGTTCTAGAGACTGATTTATCCTTTCAGTCTGGCCATTAGTCTGTGGGTGGTAGCCGGACGAGAAAGACAGCTTCATGCCCATTTGGTGGCAAAATGCCCTCCAGAATCTAGAAATGAATTGGACTCCCCTATCCGACACTATGTTTTCCGGAATGCCATGCAGCCGGAAAATGTGGATGATGAACAGGTCGGCCAATTCCTGAGCCGAGGGGAGTCCTTTCAAGGGCACGAAATGGGCCATCTTGCTGAAGCGGTCGACTACCACCCAAATGACCGACATGCCTTCAGACCTGGGGAGCTCACCCACGAAATCCATGGACAAGTGGGTCCATGGCTCACTCGGGGCGGGCAAAGGCTGTAAGGTACCGACAGGTGCCAGCCGGGAGGGTTTACTCTTAGCACATACTGCGCATTCCCTAACAAATTCCCTGCAATCAACAGACAGAGAAGGCCACCAGGCACACCTGGCTACAAGATCCTGTGTTCTGGCAACTCCAGGATGTCCAGCATTTTTATGTGCGTGGAACATTTCAAGGATCTGAAGACGAAAGGGCAAGGGAATAAACATGACCCCTTCAGGCTTCCCTTCCGGGATGTCCTGCTGGAAGGGGCTCAACGTCTCCTTCCAGTCTTCCCAAGTATCAATTGCAGCCAGCACCAATTTTCGCGGAACAATCGTCTCAGGGACGGAGGCCTGTGCTGTTTCTGGCTCAAAGCACCTGGATAGCGCATCTGCCTTAGTATTCTTACTGCCCGGGGTGTACGTAATCACGAATGTGAACCTTGAAAAAAACAGGGACCATCGAGCCTGACGAGGGCTTAACCTCTTAGCCCCCTCGATGTATTCCAGATTCTTGTGGTCGGTAAAAACCGTGATCGTATGCTCCGCTCCTTCTAACCAATGACGCCATTCTTCAAAGGCTAGTTTAATGGCTAAGAGTTCCCTGTTGCCTATATCGTAGTTTCTCTCTGCTGGAGAGAATCTCCGAGAAAAATAGGCACATGGGTGCAATCTACCCTGTAAGCCTGAACGTTGAGACAGCACAGCCCCCACCCCGACTTCTGAGGCGTCTACCTCAACAATAAAAGGGAAGGAAGTGTCTACGTGTCTTAGTATGGGTGCTGTGCAGAACAGCTCCTTCAAGGTCGAAAATGCCTGTAGGGCCTCAGGCGACCAGTGAGTAGTATCCGCCCCTTTCCTAGTGAGACTGGTGAGAGGTGCAATAACGGTGGAGTACCCCTTTATGAACCTCCTATAATAGTTTGCAAAACCCAGAAAACGTTGCAACGACTTTAACCCCACTGGCTGAGGCCACTCCAGAACAGCGGATACCTTGGCAGGGTCCATAGACAGGCCCGAGGTGGAGATTATGTACCCCAGAAAGGCGACAGATGTAACTTCAAAAATACATTTTTCCAACTTGGCGTACAGCAGATTTTGTCTCAACTTGTTTAGCACAAATCTGACATGGACCCTGTGCTCGGAGAGGTTGTTGGAGTAAATTAGTATATCGTCAAGGTATACAAGCACAAACCTACCCAACACCTCCCTGAATACCTCGTTAATCAATTCCTGGAAGACGGCTGGCGCATTGCACAACCCGAAGGGCATCACTAAGTACTCGTAATGCCCATCGGGTGTGTTGAAGGCCGTCTTCCATTCATCGCCCTCTCTAATGCGGATCAGGTTGTATGCACCCCTCAGATCCAATTTTGAAAAGATCTTAGCGTCTGTGACCTACGTGAATAAATCGTCTATTAATGGCAACGGATAACGATTCTTCACCGTGATTTTATTTAGGCCCCGATAATCGATGCAAGGTCGAAGACCTCCGTCTTTTTTCTTAACAAAAAAGAAACCGGCCCCTGCAGGCGAGCGGGAGGGGTGAATGAACCCCTTGGCCAGATTGTCACGGATGTACTCCTGCATAGCCACCTTCTCTGGTCCAGACAAATTATACAGGTGACCCCTAGGGGGCATACAACCGGTACGGAGATCGATGGGGCAATCGAAAGGGCGATGAGGAGGTAACCTATCAGCAGCCCTGGGACAGAATACATCCGAGAACTCAGAGTATTGCTCGGGAACACCCTCCACATGTACCTTGGTCTGACCTAATACCACTTTTCCTAGGCACTGTTGGGAACAGAAGTCTGACCAACTGGTTAATTGTCCTGTCGCCCAATTGATCTGTGGCGAATGAAGCTGCAGCCAAGGCATACCTAGGACAATGGTGGAGGTGGTCATATGTAACACAAAAAAACGTAAACTCTCCCTATGCAGTACCCCAGTAATGACTTCCACCTCTGGTGTCTGGGACAGCGGACGGTCCCTTTGTAACGGGGAGTCGTCCACGGCAGTAACCTGGATAGGTGGTTTTACTGGGGTGAGAGGAATGTCCAACTTCTCTGCAAATTCGGAACTCATGAAGTTAGCCGCGGAGCCTGAATCAATAAAGGCCTCTGTGGCTTCAGATTTGTCCCCCCATGTAATCGTACAGGGGAGGAGCAATCGTCTTTCTTTCAGGGGTGCGAGCTGGGCGCCTAGGGTGTCACCCCTTATCACTCCTAGGCGGTAGCGTTTCCCGGCTTATCCTTATTAGGCTTAATGAGACAGTCTCGTACCCTATGCCCCCCTTCACCACAGTATAAACATAGTTGTTCCGACAATCTCCGTCTTCTCTCCACTTGGGTCAATTTAGACCGACCGATCTGCATCGGCTCAGGTGGAGGCAAGACCGGAGATGATGAGACAGAAGGAGACGGAGTTACTAGGGGTGCAGCGGGAGGCACTGTGTAAGAGGTCGGCCTAAGCCGATGACTGCCCCTAGTCTGTCTCTGATGGCGTAGCCTACGGTCGATTCGAATGGCTGATGAGATGGCCTCGTCGACTGTTTTGGGTTCGGGTTGGCTTAACATTAGGTCGGAGACCTCATCTGACAACCCAGACAGGAAGTAATCTAACAGGGCATAAGTGCCAAACCTGGCCGTATCTGACCACCTACGAAATTCGGCCGCATAATCCTCGACTGGACCCCTGCCTTGCCGTAAAAGTTTGAGCTTCCGCTCAGAGGATGCAGCAAGGTCAGGGTCGTCGTAGATTACGGCCATGGCCTTAAAAAATTCCTCTACCGAGGTCAGAGCAGTATCGGTAGAAGGCAGGTTGTATGCCCATGACTGGAAGTCACCAGACAGCAAAGTTTTAATAAAGGTGACCCGTTGGGTCTCAGTCCCCGAGGATCGGGGTCTCAACTCGAAATACGATAACACTCTACTCCTGAAATTCCGGAAGTCAGACTTGTGGCCGGAAAATTTATCAGGTACAGGCATACGTATGTCAGTACTAGGAGAGGATCGCACTGAATCAACTGACGTCTGGAGGGTTTGCACAGAGCCTGACAGGACATCAATCATAGTCTTGTGGCTACCCAGCACTTGGTTGATGTTTTCCACCGAAGTGGCAAGTGCGCCCAGACGGTCAGTATGTGCGTCCATTTGCATTTTTTGGGTCTGGCGTTCTGTAACGATCGGTGGGCGCAGAGAGTATCTGATTACCGGTGATCTGCAGTATCGCCGGAAATACAGATATATACCAGATTATAAGTGATCTGCAGTCTCACCGATAATCCGATATACAAACTAACCTCTGTTCGCCTGAGTAGAGTGTAGTGTTTTGGTGTAACAGTAACACTAGGAGGCCTAGGCCTCAGTGCAGCAAGGAGAACTGCACGTATTCCTTCCGCAGACCTGAGCTCTCCAAGACGGGAGGAGTCAGACTGACAGTAGGAAGGAAAGTCCGAGAGTGACACTCAGGAAGAAGTGTCACTAACAGGACTGGGAACCGCCTCCAATCGTGAGGTCGGTTCTCGAGGTCAGACAAGCCAGGTCGTACACACACGGACAGATAAAGTACAAATACAGTAGGCAAAGGCGGAGTCAAAGTACAGGCAGGGTTCGGCAACGGGGTATCAGATATATCGGGGTACAAAATCAGGAGGCAGAAACAGAGTCTTGGAACGAGCCGAGGTTCGGCAACAGAGTATCAGAAATATCGAGGTACAAGGTCAGAGTTCAGGAGGATAGTCGAGGCAGGCAAAAGTCATAACATATAATCACAATCAAACTAGTACTTTAGCTATCAAATATCTAGCTGTGTAGGATTACAGCTCCAGCTGGTCCCGGCACACTTCAGGATCTGACTACGGATCTGGGTGCTCCCACGTATGTGATCGCACGCCAGACCAAGAGCAAGTGAACAACCAGCAGTATATATACTCTAGGACCTTTCCAGGACCTCCCTAATTGCTGGTCCAATGAGAGCAGTGGAATTTGTCAGCTGACCCAGCTGGTCAGCCGACACCCTTCTAACTGCTATTTAAACTCTTCCTTTCTGCTCGCGCGCATGTAAGTCTGAATCTTGGTGGACTATCAGTCCCAGCCACACCAGTACTGTCATGCAATGTATCTAGTGCGGGGGCCGCCTCTGATGCGGATTCCGCCGTTCCCAATGCGGATTCCGCCGCACTGCCTATGCGTCATGCAGCGTTTTTTCCGCGTTGTGACGCCATGCTGGACGCGGAAACAGCCGCCTCACCTTGAGAGACGGCGGCATTTCCGCGTTTCCTTACAATTAGTACCGAAAATCTGCCTTTGGCTTTAGCAACTAGGAGGTCATTGGCAACCTTAGTGAGAACGGTTTCCGTAGAGTGTTGAGGGCGGAAGCCAGACTGGAAGGGGTCCAACAGGGAATTAGCAGAGAGAAAGTTAGACAACTCTGAGTAAATGTGGCGTTCCAGCAGTTTGGAGGCAAAGGGAAGGAGAGAGACTGGGCGGTAATTAGAAAGGGCAGTAGAGTCTAAAGAGGGTTTTTTGATTAGTGGTGTTATGATAGCTTGTTTAAATGAAGAAGGGAAAATGCCAGTTGAGATGGAAAGGTTAAACAGTGTTGTTAAAGCAGGAATGAGGGGGAGGAGAGCTGGGGGATAAGATGAGAGGGAATAGGGTCTGAGGCGCATGTAGTAAGATGAGCTTTAGAGATTAGTGAAGAAAGACGCTGTTCAGTTAAGGCAGAGAAGATTGTTAGCAGGGAGGGGGTTTGAGTGGGTGAGTGGTTATGTGGAGAGGGATAGTTAATAGTAGGGGAGCTGCCAGGAGGAGAGGAAAAAGGAAGAGGTGATTGGACCGGTGAAGAGGGTTGCTTTTGAAAGCTGTTCTGTAGCGTTTCAATTTTGCTCACAAAATATGCTGCAAAGTCTTCTGCAGACAAGCTTGTGGTTGTAGGGGGAGGCGGGGGGTGGAGAAGAGAGTTGAAGGTGTTAAAAAGTTGTTTAGGGTTATGGGATTGTGAAGAAATAAGTGTAGAGAAGTATGACTGCTTTGCAAGTGAGAGAGCGTCCCTGAGCTGGAGCAGCGTGTTTTTATAGTGGGCGAAGTCATCTGCATTGGAGCTTTTCCTCCACTGCCGTTCTGCTGCCCTGGACTGTCTTTTCAGTTGTTTGATGGGTTCAGTCAGCCAGGGCTGTCTGTTGATGCGGCGGGGGCTGAAGTTGGTGAGAGGGGCGGCTGTGTTCATGGCAGCAGAGACTGTGGTGGAGTAGTAGATGGATGCTGACTCGGGGTCAGTGTAGGATGACAGGGAGACCAGGGGTTTTAGAGAATCAGCTAGGGAGCAGAGGTCGAGGTTGCGATAATTCCTGCATAAGCGTGATGGCTGCACTACAGTAGCTGGAGGAGGCAGGGAGGGGCTGATTGTAAACGTTATGAGATTGTGATCTGAAAGGGGGAATAAAGAGTTATTAAATGTGGAAACGGGACAGAGCCGGGTAAAAAACTAGGTCCAAAGTGTGGCCATCTTTGTGGGTGGAGGTTGAGGACCATTGGGAGAGGTCATAGGATGAGGTGAGTGAGAGGAATTTTGTGGTAGTGGAACAGTGGAACAGTTACATATGAAAAAAACCTGCTGCCAGTGTACACACAGATTAACAGATCATACTGTACATACTTAAAGTGGATCCGAGATAAACTTTTACTCTTTGCATAATTGTGTTCCTTTCATATAGTTTATAGGGCATTCCTTAAGCCAAACACTTTTTTTTTTGTTTTAATACTCTAATTCCTTATAAACTAAACAAGCCTCGCCCACAGCTTCTCCAGAGTGCCTTGGCACTCTCAGGGCCTTTTTCCACTGCACAGCTGAATCACAAAATCGCAAATTGCTAGTGATTTTTAAATCGCTAGGGTTGTTACTTTATCATAGAAATCATGAGACTCATGAGAAACATTTTCTACTATAGTGATTCGATTTGGAAATCACAATCACTTTCTGTTCACATAACAGAATTAATGAAAAATTGCAATCGCTGGCATTTGTGCTTTGTAATGCGATTGCTAGTGGAAAAGGGGCCTCAGACCCATGTAGCAAGGGCTTATGGGAGCTCAGTCTGGGCAGGAGAAGTAGGAGGTTACTAGCCAGAGATTTCAGAGGCAGAGGGGAGGAGGGAAGAGTGGGTTTTTCACAGGCTGAAGGCTGGAGATGCTATCAGCTTGCCTGTGTAATGATCAGAAGCAAGGTTGCTCGTAAACTACGCCAGTGCGAATCTACACATCGTAGTCCGCAACTACGCATCATAGTTAGTAGGCAAAGTTTAAAAACTATGCTTACGTATTTACGCATAGTCGTAGTACCGCTATTCAAAGCTTCGCCCGCTACGCGTAGTTGACGTATGTATTGCGAAGTCAACTACCCGTGCGGTAACCGCGTCTCTACGGATCGTTGTTTGTAATTGGGCATGCACAGAAATATCATTGCCCTTCTATACATATACAATTCCGCATTGGAAGGTGGAATGTACGCATATATTAGTTCAGGTATGCACATATTGAGCGGATTATTGCGGAAATTCTTCCGCATTAGGACATAAGTATCCGCATACACTACGCTTCGCACTACGCAAAGCTTTCATATTTTAAAGCGTAGTCTACAAAATGCAAACGTAGCGAATGTTTTGATTTCGAAAACGTAGATTGCAAAGCGTAATTGCGTAGAACTACACGTAGTTCCAGCGTAGCGAAGTTGGCTGACTATGACCATCCCTGATCAGAAGCAGAACATGGTTGCTGTCATTGTATCACAGGAATACATCATCATAAACTGTTGAAGCTGTTTGCAGCTAGATTTGCTGTGTAAACTATCTAAACTTTAGATAAGATATATAGACTGGTTATAGTATATATAGTATATATAGTATAGTATATATAGACTGGTTATAGTTAGTTTTTCATCTTGGATCTGCTTTAACCATTTCAGCCCGCCAGTTGTTTTCACCTTATGGACAAGAGGAGTTTTCACATCTCAGCGCTTCCCCCATTAATTCACCAATAACTTTATAACTACTTTTCACAACAAAATTATCTACATCTTTTTTTTTTTTTTTTTTTTGCCACCAAATAGGTTTTCTTTGGGTGGTACATTATGCTAAGAATTATTTTATTCTAAATACATTTTAATGGGAATAATAGGAAAAAAAATGGAAAAATGCATTATTTCAGTTACTAGGGCTCGTTCACACTACAAGAGCTTTTCTAAGCGTGCTGTGATTTTAAAAGCTCCAGCTAATGGTATCCAATGTGAGTGTTCTCACTGGAGCAATGTGATTTTGTAAAAAATTATCCATAGCATTGCATTAGCAAGAGCTTTTAAAATCTCTGGCGCTTAAAGGGACTCCGAGCTCAGCGTAAAAATAAAATTTGAACTTACCCGGAGCTTTCTCCATCCCAGCCTTGGTCGGGACGTCCCACGCCGGCCTCCTGGCTCTTCTCCCGGCGGCTGTCCGCATAGCGCGAACAGGCCGGTCCCCCGGGCGACACTGGCGAGTGTCAGGCCTTCTCCTTCCGTATACGTCACGAATGACGTCACACGCCGGCCGCCGCGCGTCATGACGGCGGCCGGCGTGACAGCACGGCGCATGCGCGGTTTAATCGCGCATGCGCCGTGCTGTCACGCCGGCCGCCGTCATGATGCGCGGCAGCCGGCGTGTGACGTCATTCGTGACGTATACGGAAGGAGAAGGCCCGACTCTCGCCAGTGTCGCCCGGGGGACCGGCCTGTCCGCGCTATGCGGACAGCCGCCGGGAGAAGAGCCAGGAGGCCGGCGTGGGACGTCCCGACCAGGGCTGGGATGGAGAAAGCCCTGGGTAAGTTCAAATTTTATTTTTACGCTGAGCTCGGAGTCCCTTTAAAAAAACTCTTGTAGTGTGAATCAGCCCTTATAGTTTTAAAATAATACATGCTACCTTAATTAAAACCCACAAATTGTATATGCCCATTTGTCCCTTTTATTAAAATGTTTAAAGTTCCCCTTGTACAATGTATGGTGACAATATTTTATTTGGAAATAAAGGTGCATTTTTTTCAGTTTTACATCCATTACTAATTTTAAGCAAATACTTTAATAATAATATATCCTTTTGACACACATATTAAAAAAAATAGTCCCTAATGTATGTAGGTGTAATTTTACTATTTAGCCACAAGAAGCCCTTGCACATTGTTTATTATTTGCCTACAATAAGTATGCTAAATAGGAAGTAATGCGTAGCTGTTATACTTCGGAAGTGACGTAGGCATCTCATCGATGCTGGTGATCACAAGGGCCTGGAGGAAGATGAATGAATGAGAACAATGTTCGCACTCATTAATCTAACGATCGGCGGTGGGAGCGGTAGAAACGAGTGAGCGGCAAGCAGTGTGGCCCCCGTGGGACAGAGGATGGCACGGGAAGCCTCATTGGGACCCTGAGGCTTCCCCCTCCCGAGGTGAGTACCCCCCAGGGGAACTTTTTGATGTTACAGGTTTTCTTAAGTGTAGGTACAGTCTTATACTGTACATACTGAAGGTAGTAGAAATTGTCACACCCTGTAGTGAAAGCAGGACATTTGGGCACCCGCTAGCGATGAAAATGTAGGCTCCGCTATAGGGTTCCATTAAATTTATTGGCAATTATGGAAAATGCCAAACGCCAATATTTACGTTGGAATTTAGGCATCAGGAAGGGGGTTGGGTGTGGCTTTTAGGGTTACGCATCAGGAAGGGGTTTTGTGTGTGTGTGTGTGTGTGTGGGGGGGGGGGGTTGATTAGGGTTGGGTGCCAGAAAGGGTGTCCGTGTGTGTGTGTGGGGGGAGGGGGAGGGAGCTAGGGTAAGGCATCAGGGAGAGGGTTCTATGTGAGAATAGGCTTAGGTTTAGCTATATTAAAATATTGGTATTTATTACCAATTTTTTTACTTTTATTTGTACTAGTGGGATTGATGGGCGTCCACATTTCGGAGTGCATTTTTTTTATAAATGCCGCTGTAGCTCGTAGCTGATTTACTATCAATACACAGGTTCAGAATGATGTACTATATTGTACATACTGACTGGAAGTAGCAGTGATCAGCACACACTGCAGCTAATTCACTACCAGTGTAGTCACACCTTATACTGGACATAGTAGATTTTCTAGACCCGCTAGTATTTTCAAATCAAGGGCTAAATCAATAATGTAAGAATATTATATTATTTACCAATACTTTATTTAAGCACACCTAAGATGTAGTCCCCAAACACTTTTACATTTTTGGAATGTATTTTCAAGACTTTGCTTTATTAGTTGAATTGTGCAGTAAATTAAATAAAAGCAATAAATAGTGATGTCAATGGCCAAAGATCACATGGCAGCTTCTCAGACTTTTGCACAGTAAAATATGAATAGCTAACAACATGTCTCTGATTACTAATCCCGAGTCAAGAGATAGAGAAGAAGGACTCAAACAAAAGCATTATTGACCTAAGTTTCCAGTTAGAACTTAGTGGATCCTTAAGTTGAACAAGTCTGAGGTAGGCTTCATAGCTGAAAAAGTTTACTCCTTTTCTTCTAGGTTAACCAATAAATGGTATCATCCTAAATCAAAACTTCTTTCTATCAGGAAATGAAGAGATAGAGTTACCGAGTTGTATGTCTGTGATCCTAGGCCATTATTACACGAGTGTGTCCTCGCAACAGGTGTTTGTATGCCAAGCTTTTTATGCAATTCTGAGGCCATTAGCTGAAGTAAGCTCTGTACCCCCTTGAGTACAATTAGAAGAGTGTTTTGAAGTTCAGAGAATGTAATTAGGCTAACACGTATTTTTAGGGGCAAGTTTTTAAAGGAACACTGACTTTCTTCAGGAGTAACAAAGGCACTTATCTAAAAATAGGAACTTTCTGCTAAGCCAGGCTTTCTCAACCAGGGTTCCCTGGAACCCCCCGGGGTTCCTTGAGGACACTGCAGGGGTTCCTTGGCATTTTACCCCATCGTGGGGGAAGTATAATAGAGCACATTATAATAGGGGGTACTGTAAAAAGAAGCACTAAATTGAGGGTAAGAATAATGAGCACAGTATAATGAGTGGCAGTGTAATAGGAGGTAGTGAAATTAAAAGCCTTGCCTACTTTTAAAGACCACGCCTCCTGAAAAATAAATGCAGGGGTTCCTTGAGATCCAAACGTTATTTGTAGGGTTCCTCCAGGGTAAAAAGGTCGAGAAAGGCTGTGCTAAGCTGAGTTGTACTGAATATTTTTACACAACTACATGGAATATAAGTTCTTGATGAAGAAGGCAAATATAATCATGTGCCTTTAAATCCGACCTGATCTCCGAACTTTCTCTCTGCTCTAAACGACAAGAAACAGCATAATAACCTTTAAAGAAATATTTTTTTACAGCTAATATAAATCCTGTAATAAAGCTGCAGTCTGTCTACTTCCTGCTTTCATGGAAGCAGACATTGGGTTAACATCCTGTGTTTACAAATTAAGCAGGCTGCAATGTTGAGGACTGCTGAGATTCCTGAGCTGACACTGCTGAGAGATCAAATTACACTTGGGATTAGTCACATACGAGTATGAGGGGGAATTAGACAGGCTACATCAGCACTGGGCAAATCACGGCTAGGATTAGCTGATAGGTGGCCAAATTCTTCTCCCCCCCCCCCCCCACATACACAAGATATGACACTCCAGTGTATTTTTTATTTTTATTTTTTATTTATTTATTTATAAAGCGCCAACATATTCCGTGGCGCTGTACAACGTAAGAAAACAAACAAGGGATACATAATGATACAGACAATGATATACATGGAAATATGAACACTGATACAAGATACAGCACTGCTGATTACAATTTGATTTAACAGGATGACTAAAATGTATAAATTTCTAACAGTGTGCAAGCAATTGAATTAATAACATTCCATGACACAAAAGGGTGAGAGCCCTGCCCTTGCGAGCTTACAATCTGAAGGAATGGGGTGGAAACAAGAGGTGGGGGAAGTATACAGTATATGTACAGGCAGTGCGTAATTAGGTTATTTAGTGGGTGCATGGCCTAAGCTAGAGAATATGCTTGTCGGAAAAGGTGGGTTTTGAGGGAGCGTTTAAAGATTTCAAAGGTGGGAGAGTGGCGGATGTGTTGTGGAAGGGCATTCCAGAGGAGGGGTGAGGCACGTGAGAAGTCTTGTACACGTGAATGTGAGGAGGTAATTGTAGAAGAGGATAGAAGAAGCTCGTGTGCAGATCTGAGATTGCGGTTGGGTTGGTATCTGGAGACTAGTGAGGAGATGTACAGGGGAGAGAGATTGTGGAGAGCTTTGTAGGTTATGGTTAAGAGTTTGAACTGAATCCTCTCATTAATTGGTAGCCAGTGAAGAGCTTGACAGAGAGGGTCAGCAGAGGAAGAGCGAGAGGAGAGATGAATGAGTCGAGCAGCAGAGTTCAGTACAGAATTGAGCGGTGATAGTCGGTTAGTTGGAAGTCCACCAAGCAATATATTGCAATAGTCCAATCGAGATATAATAAGAGCATGTACTAACATTTTGGTTGTGTCATGGGAGAGAAAAGGTCGGATACGTGCTATGTTTTTCAGTTGGAAATGGCAGGAGCTGGTTAGGGAGTTAATGTGAGGAGTAAATGAGAGAGAAGAATCAAATATTACTCCCAGGCACCGTGCTTTGGGAACTGATGTTATAGACGTGTTGTTAACATTTATTGTAATATCAGGCAAAGGGGTGGACAGGGATGGTGGAAAGACTATTAGTTCAGTTTTATTCATATTGAGTTTTAAGAAGCGAGAGGACATGAAAGAGGAGATAGCGGACAGGCAGTCGGGAACCCGTGTGAGGAGGGAGTTAAGGTCTGGGGCCGAGAGGTACAGCTGTGTATCGTCTGCATATAGGTGGTATTGGAAACCGAATGAGCTGATTAAGTTACCAAGACCGTGCATGTAGATGGAGAAGAGGAGGGGACCGAGGACAGAGCCTTGAGGTACCCCTACAGACAGAGGATGTGAAGAGGAGGCCTGATCTGAATAGGAAACAGTGAAAGACCTTCCAGACAGGTAGGAAGATATCCAGGAGAGAGAGAGGTCCTTTATTCCTATAGATGAAAGGATCTGTAGGAGTAGAGTGTGGTCGACAGTGTCGAATGCTGATGACAGATCTAGAAGGATGAGTATCGAATAAAAGCCTTTGGATTTAGCTGTGAGGAGATCATTAGCTACTTTGGTGAGTGCTGTTTCTGTGGAGTGGTTTGGCCGGAAGCCAGATTGGAACTGATCGAGCAAGGAATTTGCAGATAAATACTGACTTAGTTCAGCATGGATGTGGCGTTCAAGTAATTTAGATGCAAATGGAAGAAGTGACACTGGGCGGTAGTTAGCAAGTTCGGTGGGGTCTAGAGATGGTTTTTTAAGTAGTGGTGTTACAACAGCCCTCTTGAGTGAGGATGGAAAAATTCCGGAGGAGAGGGATAGGTTAAACAGCGATGTTAGGGTAGGGATGAGGGATGTGGATAGCTGTGGAATGAGATGTGATGGGATAGGATCCAAAGAACAGGTGGTTAGATGGGATTTGGAGATAAGGGAAGAGAGCAAATGTTCAGAGAGTGGAGAGAAACTGGAAAGAGAGCAGTTAACAAGAGGAGTGGAGATGGAGTTTGATGTCTGCGTGGAAAACACACTACGGATTTTTGCAATTTTATCTGTAAAGTATGTTGCAAATTCTTCAGCTGATAAGCATGAAGAAGGAGGAGGAGGGGGTGTACGGAGAAGGGAGTTGAAAGTACTGAACAGGCGCTTTGGATTGTGCAAGTGGGAGGATATGAGGGAGGAGAAGTATGATTGTTTTGCAGAAGAGAGAGCGGTTTTAAACTTGTTCAACTCTTTTTTGTAAGTAATGAAATCCTCATTAGTATTAGTTTTTCTCCAACGGCGTTCAGCTACCCTAGAGCACCCCTTTAGCTGTTTAGTAGCTTTGGTCAGCCAGGGTTGGCGACTGACACGGTGCGGGCGGACATTGGTGAGGGGTGCGATTTCATCCATGACTTGCGTGATTGAGCAATGATAGTGTGCAGCTGCTGAGTCAGGGTCAGTGAATGGTTGTGTGAGGAGAGGTGCCAAGGCATCAGAGACAGATTGCATGTCTATGTTGCGGTAGTTCCTGCGTGTATATGAGCGTGCTTGAGGCAGGGTGGTAGGAAGAGAGGAGGAGAGAGAGAAGTTTAGTAGGTTATGATCAGAGAGCGGGAGAGGAGAATTAGTGAAATCAGTGATAGAACAGAGACGAGTGAATATGAGGTCAAGTGTATGACCATTAGAGTGAGTTGGAGCAGTGGACCACTGAGACAGGCCGTAGGAGGAAGTAAGTGACAGAAGTTTAGTGGCGGCAGAATTGTTGGTGTCAACGTGAATGTTAAAGTCGCCCATAATGATGGTAGGGATATCGGAGGACAGGAACTGGAGGAGCCATGCAGAGAAGTGATCTAGGAAGAAGGAAGGAGGGCCAGGAGGGCGGTAGATTATTGCGATCTGGAGGTTAGAGGGAGAGTATAGACGGACTGCATGGACTTCAAAGGAAGGTAGAGAAAGAGAAGGAATGGGGGTGAGTGGCTTGAAGGAGCATCTATCAGAGAAAAGAATGCCCACACCACCGCCATGTTTATTCCCACTTCTAGGCGTGTGACTAAAGTGGAATCCCCCATAAGAGAGGGCGGCAGGTGAGACCGTGTCAGAAGGCGTCAGCCATGTTTCTGTGACCCCAAAGAAGGTGAAGGCGTTGGAATTGAAAAGGTCATGGATGAAAGGAAGTTTGTTGCAGACTGAGCGGGCATTCCAGAGAGCAGCAGAGATAGGTGGGGGAGGAGGGGGGAGAAGAGGAATATTAATGTGTATCACATTGTTACCATGGAGACGCGAAATAGAAAGCGGAGAGTAGGTGTGTTTTAACTCACGCTAAACGCCTGCTAGCAACTCTGCAGGGAGGACGGAGGCCAAGAATGAAAGGAATGTGGCCCACAATGCACAGAATACGGCCCGGGCCGTGCAAAGTTTGCCCTAGCCTGGGCTAAACTATTTAAATACATATATGGTGTATTTTTCTCTGTTTTCTTTCTGTCCTGTGCAAGAGTTTAGGTCCACTTTAAAGGAAACCGAAATGCTGTTGTGAGGTCACACATCATGTGAGATTCCAAAGTGCTGGACCAAAGTAACTATCTGAAGTTATCCAGAAGGTCCACACACTTTTGTAAATAACTTGTGATATGTATTGTCTCATACACAGAATGTCCATTCAAAAAACCATGACAATGTCAAGCAAGGTCACAGCAGGTACCCTTTGTCTAGAGATACTATTCTTATGTAAGCCTTGACAAAGGGGACCCACCATTGCTCCAAAGCAGCCATTGCTTTTTTGATGGAGTATATACAACTAACCTCCCTCCAACAGAAGGCTCACATATGCTGACCATTCTTACACAGATCATTGGAACATAAACTCTTGAAATCTTTACCAATATTTTACTATGTCCTAACCTTACCCTCACAAAGAACCCTCCCTCTACCAATGCCTAACCCTAAGACCTCCCTCTACTGACACCTAACCCTTAACCCTCCCTCTACCAAAGCCTAACCCTAAGACCTCCCTCTACCATTGCCTGACCCTTAATTAACCCTTCCTCCTCTATCTATACCTAACACTTAACCCCCCCCCCCCCTCTTCTAACCTTAAAGTGAACCTCCGGACTAAAAATCTACTCAGCAGAACTGAAAAGGCTTGGTGTTTCTTTAACAGTTTCACAGCATCAGAAGTTTTTTTTCCTTACCAAAGCATCATTTATAGCTACATTTTTACCTAAGCTCCACCCATCAAAGAAAAAAAGCCCAGGCTTTTTTTCCCTGATGCTGTGCAGAGCATGATGGGATTTCCTATGTTGTTATTCACGTTGCCTAGCAACTGGGAGAGGTGCTCAGGACACAGGACAGTTGGAACTGTGTCTCATGCTCCCTGTCACCTCCTTTCAACCAAAAAGATGGCTGCCATCATGAAATCGAACATTTGCCTGTTCTTTTAAAACAGGGTGGGTAAGAGATTATATTGCCTATCTATTTTAATGAACATAGCTAATGTAACTTAATGACAGTATGTTTGTTTAGGCTGGAGTTCCTCTTTAACCTACACCTATCCCCTCCCCCCCCCCCCCCCCCAGCCGCAAAACCGTAATTTGTGGCAAAGAGGGGAAATGTGGGTGCCTTCTATGTAATGTCATAATTTGCATATCATAAAGCCGTGGTGCACAAAATGTTATCGGGAGCCTCAGTGTGCCAAAATGTCCCTTCTTTGCTGCAAATCACAGCTTCTATAAAGGTGCCCAGTGCCCTTTTTTTTCCACAAGGACTTCTGTGCCCCTTTTTTCTGTTCTGGTTCTACAAGGTCTTTACTGTAAAATGCTGTTGATCACCTGTCCAAATCTGTTTGTTACGGCTGTGTAAAGCCTATACTATCCCAATGCTATGCATTGTACAGTTTAATGTTTTTTGTAATGTATCATGTTTATTTTATATTATTTTTTGATGCCAGCTCTTGTAATTGAGGTCCTCTATTGTTTTTGCTCCAGATAGTTGGAGGAGCCACGTGTGAGTTGTCTATAGACTTGTTTGCTCATTGAAACAATGTACTTGCTGGAAACTTCTGTAGCCTCAGATAAGACCTATTGTAATCCAGTTGAAACAAAGAACAAAAACCGAGAGCCTAATATAGTGTAGTATTTAAGTCAATTCTGTATATTTATATACTCTAGAGGTATCAATGGTTATACTCACAAACAAGGGTTACCACATAGTCAACCACTGACAAAGGAGGTGGGAAGCTCAGCTTGTCCAGAAGGTGCTAGTAAAAAAGGGCGCACAGGGCTAGTGGACAAAAAGGGCGCCGCCATAGACTGCAATGCAAAATATCGGCTATTTGGCGCCCGACAGGAAAAAAGGGCGCCCGAGAAATAGCGGTTACAGGGATCGTGTTAACAAAAGTTTTCATTTACAAAATAAGGTTTATAACAAATGTCGTTTACAAGTTCGTTTTGAGTTTGTATTATACTTATTTTTTCGTTTTTAAATTTCGCTTATATCAGTTTTTACTTATTTTTTCGTTTTTAAATTTTGCTTACAAAACTATAACAACTAAATTTTCGTTTACACTTCTTTGATCATTAAAAATTATTTTTTCATATGTATAATGCGTAAATACCATTTTCAACCTTATTGTATTAGAAATACATCGCTTTTGGTATTAACTTTGTTTTTACACTTATAATGTGTTGATTATAGTTAATAAAATATTGCTTTTAATATTACTGTTATTTTAAGATTTCTAATGCGTACATGATTGTAAGGCTATCTAATGTATTGTATATATTTATATATACTTTTCTCTATTTATAATATTAATGTATACATGATTTTAAGGCTATTTTAAGGGTATTTATTCTATTACAAATATATAAATTATTTTATTCATGGTATTGGTAGAGAAGTATTTTAAGGATTAAATATATTATTGTTTATATGTGTTTAGGGTGTTTGTGCGGTGGGGATGGTTAGGTTTAGGCATTACCAGGGGGGTCTAGGGGTTAGGGATAGGTACAGGGAGGGTTAGGTATAGTTACAGTATAATATACGCAACCAGGGGGTAGTTAGGGTTAGGCACCACCAGGGGGGTCTTAGGGTTAGGCACCACCAGGGCGTCTTAAGGTTAGGCACCACCAGGGGGGTCTTAGGGTTAGGGACCACCAGCGGGGTGGTTAGGGTTAGCCACCACCAGGGGGGTCTTAGGGTTAGGCACCACCAGGGGAGATTTAGGGTTAGGCATCACCAGGGAGGTCTTAGGTTTAGGCACCACCAGGGGGGTTTTAGGGTTAGGCACCACCAGGGTGGTCTTAGGGTTAGGCACCACCAGGGGGGTCTTAGGGTTAGGCACCACCAGGGGGGTCTTAGGGTTAGGCACCACCAGGGGGGTCTTAGGGTTAGGCACCACCAGGGGGGTCTAGGGGTTAGGGATAGGTACAGGGAGGGCTCTGTGTGAGAGCAAGGTTAAGTATAGTTACAGCACAATATATGTAATATATACAATTTATTACATTCTGTATATTTAAACAAAGAGGGGGTCTAGGGGTTAGGGATAGGGAGAGATCTGTGTGAGCCTACAGTTAGGTATAATTACAGTAAAATATCTGTAAAACCTACCATTGCATTGCTATGCTTAATACAAGTGTATCGTTTTTGTTACAGACGCTATTTGACGTTTCTTTTCAGAATTCGTTTGTTGTTATAGACGGTATTTTGCCATTTCATTTCCATTTATTTAACCTATTTAGCACTAAATTTTCGTTTACAACCTCTTAAACGAAAAATATGGTTTTGCATTAAAACTTCCAGGCGCCCTTTTTTGATACACACTGTCCAGAACGCTAGGGAGGTTAAGCCTTAGTATTAAAATTAACTCTACAGTTCCCAAAGAATTTTGGCCTGTCCACTCAACCAAAACAGCTCTCACCAAAGTGGTCAATGACCTCACCTTAGCTAAAGCTGAAGGAAAATACTCCATTCTCCTCCTCCTTGACTTTTTAGCAGCTTTTGACATCGTAGACCATACTCTACTCCTCCAGTCCTTCCAGTCCATGGGCATTCATGACTTCACCCTGGTCTCTATCTCATCTTCTCCTTCACAACCTCCTTCAATGAGTCCTCATCCACCCCCAACCACCTCTCAGTGGAAATCCCCCAAGGTTCAGTCCACCCAACCACCTCTCAGTGGGATCCCCCAAGTCTCAGTCCTTGACCCCCTACTGTTCTCCCTATACACATCCTGCATTGGCAAGGTTATCTCTTCCATGGGTTTTAACTATCATCTGTATGCAGATGACACCCAAATCTACCTCCACACCCCTGACCTATCCACCACTACCATGGACAAGGTCTCCTCCTGCCTATCAGCCATCTCCTCCTGGATGTCTGCTAGGTTCCTGAAATTAAACCCGGACAAATTGGAATTTATGATCTTCCCACCCTGGCCATCCATGAACCTCCCAGATGTGAATGTTACTGTTAACCACACTACCATTTGCCCTACCTCTCAAGCCCGCTGTCTGGGTGTCACCCTGGACTCCGCACTCTCCTTCACTCCCCACATCCAAAACCTCCAAAGTCCTGCAACTTCCACCTTCATAACATCTGTAAGATTCACCCTTTCCTGACCTCTGCCATCACCAAACTCCTCATCCATGCCCTCATAATGTCCCGCTTTGACTACTTCAATGCCATTTTGTTTGGTCTCCCTATGATCCCAATTGCCTCGCTGAAGTCCGTCATGAATGCAGCAGTCAGAATTATCCACTCCTCCGTTCGCTGGCTACACCATGGCGGCTCCATTCTGTGAATCCCTCCACTGGCTTCCTATCCAGTTCAGAATCAGATTCAAGATACTGTGGCCTATAAATCTGTCCACAAAACCTATATTTCCAAACTTACTTTAAGGTACACACCTAGCCGCTCACTCCGCTCATTCAATGAACTTTGCTTGACTGCCCCCCGCATCATCCAGTCTCAAGCATGCCTCCAAGACTTCTCAAGAGCTGCTAAAACACTATGGAACTCCCTACCTCCCCCAATTAGGGTTTCCCCCTCCTTCAACATCTTCAAGAAGGCCCTTAATACTCACCTTTATTCTCTGGCCTACCCCCTCCCCCCACTGGAGCTCTAAATCCGCAGCTGAACTCTTGTCCTCTACATTTCATGTTCTCACCTCTCCCTCTAGATTGTAAGCCTTCAGGCAGGGTTATCCTACTTATGTCTCCTACCTGTTCAGACACCTCCATTACCGTACACCCATCCTATGGATCTGAGTGAACTCTTGCATGAACTTGACTTGCCTAATCTCCATGCTCCCATCCAGTGACTGACTAAGCATTACCTTGTACTCATACTGTGCTGTGTGATCTGGTTTGCATGTATTCCTGTATTGTCGTATTGCTGTATGTCACCCCTAAATATTGTCTGTAACCTTAAAGAGAATCTGTATTGTTAAAACCACACAAAAGTAAACATACCAGTGCGTTAGGGGACATCTCCTATTACCCTCTGTCACAATTTAGCTGCTCCCCGCCGCATTAAAAGTGGTTAAAAACAGTTTTAAAAAGTTTGTTTATAAACAAACAAAATGGCCACCAAAACAGGAAGTAGGTTGATGTACAGTATGTCCACACATAGAAAATACATACATACACAAGCAGGCTGTATACAGCCTTCCCTTTTAATCTCAAGAGATCATTTGTGTGTTTCTTTCCCCCTGCAGCTATCTTCCACTGAAGTGTTAGGCTGTTTCTTCCTGCAGAGTGCAGACAGCTTTGCCCTTGTGTGTAATTCATCAGTATGTGAAAGCCCAGCCAGCTCAGAGGAGGATTTATCCAGCTTGTAAAAGATAAGAGAGAAGAGAGAAGCTGCCCTAATCTAAATAATACACAGGCAGTGTGCATAGAGGGGCCTGGAAGGGGGAGTTCATAGCAGAACCACAACACTGAAGAACTTGGCAGCCTTCCAGACACAGGCTGACAAGTCTGACAAGAGAGAGATAAGTTGATTTATTACAGAGATGGTGATAGTAGAACGTGCTGCAGTAAGCCAGAATACATTAGAATAGATTTTGGAAGTTGTAGGATGGAAGAAAACCGGATGAAATTTTTGTTACGGAGTCTCTTTAACTAATGTACAGCGCTGTGTTTTATGTTGGTGCTTTATAAATAAAATAAATAAATAAATAAGAAATAAGAAAACTATTGGCCAGTTCCTGTGTAGTTCTGAAAAATCAAGCAGGGATGGTTATTTCCCCATAGGCTTATACAATAATTACAAGGACTGCAATCCTAGTTTTTTGAGTATGAATTGTTCTCAATATAACCACTACAATATAACACATGGTACTTCACCATTAGGTTCCTGGTCTCTTCTCTTACTCCTAGGTGAGCGACATTCAACGAACCATAGAGATCACTTATTTACCTCTATATGGTAAAACTGACATTTTGGACATACTTATGTACAGGGGTGCTCGGATACCCCTTTTTAAAATCCGAATTAATTCGGATCCAGATACCAAGATATCCAGATCCGAATTGGATATCCGAATCCAAACTTTTGGGTATCCGAGTATAATCGGATATGCGAACCCAATATCCGGTCGGATTCGGATATCTGGATAGAAAACCGGAAGTGGCCTTTAAAATGCTTCCAGAATGTTTTGGAAGGTAAAAAAATCTCTCTCTCTCTCCCTCTCTCTAGGACTGAATGCCACCGAACTGAATTTTGCCCTGAAAACCTCCTGCTCGGATACCAGAATAAAAACTCCGACCAAGATTTTGGATTTCAAATAGAAATCCAAATTAACTTGGATAGTACTATTTGGATTTGCACAGCTATCCGGAATCCAATCCAAAGTTCAGATAGGGGTAAAAAGTTTGGATTATCTGGGTAGTTCGGATACCCGAATATTGGATGAGCACCACTTATGTAGCACCCATTGGACAATTAGCATGACCTGTGTTACCAGAGAAACACTTGTATTGCTATGGTAAAGTGTGTTAGGAAAGAACCATAACATGCATTACCATTACAACACAAGCATTGTCTATGTAAAGTGTACTCAGGCATAATTGTGGAAAGAGTGGGAAAGTCCCTTGGAAAATTATGTATTTGATGCAGAGCAGGGTTATTATCCCTAAATAGCTGGGAGAGCACAGTGGGAGATGGGGAGATGAGCGGAAGATAGCAGTTCACTAGCAACACCAGGAAAGTTATATGGGGGAGTGGGCAACTAAATACCACCAGGGAATTTTTATGGGAAAAGGGGCGACATTAAAACCAATGGGAATATATATATGGGGGGGGGGGGGTGCACTAACATCAATGGGAATATATAAGGGGAAGGGGGGGGGGGCGCTAGCATCACCAGGAAACTACTGTATATGGTGGAGGAGGACACTAACACTACCAGGGAAACTATATGGTGGAGGGGGGCACTAACAGCACCAGGGAATCTATATGGGGAGGAGGCCAATAAAACACTACCAGGGAATCTATATTGGAATGAGGCATGAACACTACCAGGAAACTAACGGGGAGGGTGGCCAGTAACACCACCAGGGAATCTATATGGGGCGGTACCTAATAACCCTACCAAGGAATTTACATTGGGTGGGCACTAACACCATAAACAATCCATATTGGGAAGGATTGTAAGTAATACTACCACGGAGGTGATAACTGATTGTGGTAATTTAATGGAAGGGGATATAATGAAAACATGTATGGGAATTGGGGGTGTAGACATGTGTTGAGGGGTGGAGTCTAGGGTGCTAGAACCTCTGCTACAGAGGTGTAAATCCAGCCCTGGTAGCATGTGATCAGGTAATCATAACCAGCCATCAGTCTTATAAATAAAACAAGTAATGAAGATAGTCAGTCAGCACACCAGCTTCTCAATGAGCGTAGTTTTATTTCCAGATCACATGTCAACACTTAAGTTAACAATTGTTTCGGGGCCACTCAGGGTCCCCTTCTTCAGAACAGTGCAGAAAAACTGTCTGCACTGCTCTGAAGAAGGGGACCCTGAGTGGCCCCGAAACAATTGTTAACTTAAGTGTTGACATGTGATCTGGAAATAAAACTACGCTCATTGAGAAGCTGGTGTGCTGACTGACTATCTTCATTACTTGGATTACGTTGGGGTGTTGCTTAGCACCCAAGGTAATGCACCCAGAGGACTACAAGGACAAGTGTGCCGCTCTGTATCTTTCTACTAACATTATAAATAAAACAAGTGATCACAGAGTAAAGACAGTACTGAAAAGTTTTTCTGCTGAGTGTTAATAAAGTTTGAAAAAAAAATAACTATGGATTAAAAAAATATATATTTTTTTCTGTTTAATTCCCAGTCTAGTGACACTTTTTGAAATTCTCTTTTAAGAAAAATTAACCTGATATCTAACTTTACAGATAATTTTAGGTCCGTCTATACATGTTTCTTTTTACAGCAACGTGAATGTCCTGATTTCTCAGGCTGTATATTATGGGATTTAGCAGTGGTATCAAGACAATAAACACAATAAATAATATTTTGTTCCTGGTTCCAGGGTTTCCTTTTGCTGCCATAAAATAATCTATTATCAAGATTCCATAAAACATGACCACCACTGAGAGGTGAGAGCTACATGTGGAGAAGACCTTCTTTCTTCCAGTGACTGACGACATTCTAAGTATAGAAACTACAATACTCATGTAGCTCCAAATAACTAAAGCAAATGGAATTACCATTATAGGAAAGGACATAACAAATATTTGTATTTTCAGAGCGGTTGTGTCTGAGCAACCAAGATCTACCAGATTAGAATGGTCACAGACAAAATTGTCGATGACGTTCTGGCCACAGAATTTGAGTTCCAACACAACACTTAGAACGATCATTCCTGCTAGCAAGCCTATCAACCAGCAGAAGACAACCAGGGAGTGCTGAAGAGCATTGCTCATTAGTTTGTTATAGTGTAGTGGTTTGCAAATAGCCAAGTACCGATCGTAGGACATTATTGTAAGGAGGTAACATTCACAACTTCCTGAAGCTACGCACAGGTAATTCTGAGCCATGCAACCAGCGATGGTGATCACAGCTCCCTCCATCCATAAGACATGTAACATGAAAGGGACCATCACACTTACTAAAATCATCTCTGAAATCAAGAAATTCTTAAGAAAGAAATACATGGGGGTGTGAAGGCTGTTTACAGTTGACATTATTGTAATAAGCGTAATATCGAGGCACACCATCATAGAATAGCATAATAGTATAAAGATGAAGAGAAGAATTTTAAATCCACCAAGTCCAGGCAACCCCACCATCAAGAGTTCTGTTGGTGATGTAGTATTTTTCAAATTCATTGTGTAAATTTTGAAGCTGCAATAAGCTTTAATGCTATCATATATCAATGGCTCTTAATTCGTTCATTGTTGTTATATGAAAAAAAAAGGAAAAAAAAAAAGATGTATATACTTTTTCTTCACCTATTTACCTTGTCTAAGTGAACCAGTATTTTTCTTCTTTTTTTTTTGTTATTGATGGAAGCAATGACACAGGGTGATTCTTACAGAAAATATCCTTAGTAATAGCGGGGAAAGTCTAAACTAAAAACAAGAGCAACTCAAATGTTTATATCCATAAGCCCTCAAAAAGGCACCAAAAGAATACATAGTAGAATGTAATTCATTATAATTGATACCCAACTTAAAGGGACACTGTTGGGGGGTCAGGGAAAAATGAGGTGAAGTTACCCAGGGCTTCTAATGGTCCCCCACAGACATCCTGTGCCCGCACAGGCACTCACCGATGCTCCGGCCCCGCCTCCGGTTCACAACCTGCGTTGCCGTGTCCTCGCTCCTGCTGATGGCACCAGGAGCGTACTGCGCACACCCAGTATGGTCTGTGTCTGCGCCGTGCGCTCCTGGTGCCATCAGGGGAAGCGAGGACACGGCAACACAGGCGCAGTGGTTTTCAGACTTTAAAGTCTGAAATTCCAAAAGTGAACTGGAGGCGGGGCCGGAGCATCGGTGAGTGGCTGCGCGGGCACAGGATGTCTGCGGGGGACCATTAGAAGCCCCGGGTAACTTCAACTCATTTTCCCCCGACCCCCCTACAGTGTCCCTTTAATCTATGATGTCACACAGCCTACTTCTCCAGGTGTCTTTAAAACAGCAAACATCTGTGATTATTTTCATTATTTTTTTTTTTTTTTAAGATATGAACATAAAGAAAAGAGAAATAAATGTGACGTGATAATGCACATACATTAACCAGTTCCCCACCGCTGTATCGTATAACTAACTACGTCCTTGTGACTTCACTTCAGCACCAGGGACGTAGGTAGATATACAAGTTTGTTTATCTACCTTGCCATTCCTGATCACCGTTCTTTGATCAGTAAACGGAAATAGCTTGTTCCCAAACCTGTGTGCTAGAGGAGATAAAAAGGGGCGGGAAGACACCGGGAGCCCGATCTGGTGTAGTATCACACGAGTAGATTTTTCTTTAGTAAGTAAAAGATCGTATATACTCACAAGGCTAGGTTGCATATAAGGCAACCACTGTATCACGTGTGTGGGGAAGTACCGTCCCCACTCGGCCTTGTGACGAGATGTTATCGGTCGCAGCTCCTTTGAGAAAATACCACCTGCCAAGGTGGTGGCCCCTGGTCCCAGGGGAGGTATCAACACGGGAGGGTAGGAGGCGCCCTTGGAGGTACTTCAGATCTCACTTTAGACTTAATAAATCTGTTTATGCATATAACAATTCTACAGGTCTAGATGAGAATTGGGTTCATATGCTCCAATTTTGGAACTGCCAGTTTTTCTAATTATTGTTTCAGGAATATGGAAAGATCCTACCTTAATAAGTAGTCACTCTCGTATGGTTGGGTAAAATGAGAATTTATTGTAGCACTTTAAAATGACAACGCGTTTCGCGGTATACAACCGCTTCATCAGGTCGTATTTCGTGCCTTTAAGATAAAAAAGAGATAGCAGGGCACTGAGACATAGAAGCACTTGTGATATATTATAGACAGATATAGCTAAAAACATATCTAAAAATTCGTCTAAAAACTTCTTGTATTTTTATATTTATATTATACACAATGGAAAAGTAGTCATAGTGATAAGTTGGTGATCTATACTCGGATGTTCCTCTATTGCATAAGAGAAATAGAGCAATAAAACAATGACACAGTGGATCATATTATTAAGAGCATGGGGTACAATACATGCATTTATATTCTATTTAATATGTTGGTTTCTGGGGTTAGGTAAGTAGCATGCATGGGCCCCATATTATCTAAGTGACTTTACTATCATTTGCACCTTCTCAATTGGCTGGTGCCTAGCATGGACGGAGTTTGGAGGGCTCCATGATACTGCGGGGAGTATGTGGTAATCAATAAAACTGTATCAATATAACTACATGTGGGGACAGTGGAGGGAAGAGAAGTACATCTGCTCCTATATGGAGCTTCTTACCTAGTTTCAGAAGTGTTCGGTCTCGGGCGCCTCATAAGCGCCGCCATTGCCGCTGGACGGTTTTAAAAGTGAGGAGCCTCCGTATTTCCGCGTGTGTCACGCGGCAGGGGGCGTGGTGGACGCTGGTTCCGTATCTCCCCCATGTTGTATGTATGTGGGGTAGGGGGCATCAGGTACTCGTGACTTGGTGGCAGAGGGCGTGGTTTACAGCGTAATCTCGCTACTAAGCGTGGTGACGCTGAGTTATGGAGGACGCAGGTCTGGTGTGGGGAGGGGGGTGTGGCGGAAGGACAGAGCGTCACCTCGCTGTTATGCGTGGTTGCGCTTCACAGGTGATGTCAGCCCATCCAGCGTCTAGTCTCCTAGGAGACGCCGGGGATTCTGGGCGTCTATGTATGGCTCCTAGGTATCGTCGGCCATTTTTGTGTGGTCCGACATAGATAGAGCTTTGTATTAAGAAAACTTTTTCTCATTCCACTTATATTAGGATGTAGCAGATTCTTATGTGGCAATTTGTCCACAACAATATTGAGCAACTATGTCTTAAAATACAGAGTATACAAATTACATAAAAGTTTATAAAAATTATTTAAAATATAAAATGCACAATACATGGGAATAGTAATATCAATACAAATACAATGAGCTACCAGAGTAGCATGCTTCTTTTTAGTGAATACAGATATACATACATGATTGTAGCTATGTTCAGCACTCATAATGATGACGCAAGCTTTTATTATGTAGGTGCTGGTGCCTATATTTTCTTAGTTTGCCATACAGTTGTTCTCCAAATTCTATCCCAATGTGTCTTGAATGTATAATAAAATTAGTATTTCTCTCTTGTTCTATATGTTTGGTGAGGGCGTATAACCCAAAATAGACATGGATGTAGGGAACAGGGATTGTCCATGCCTGCCCTTATAGTTACCCCCCTCCTGGGGGCCGGGGGAGGGGGGGGGACGAGTTTCCAGGGAATCTTTATGGATGCTCCCACGTATTCCATATATCCCATTCCACTTTGGGAGTTGAGTGTTTCGAGAGGGAGGGGGGGGGGGAAGTTTATAAATAGCACCTTGCTAGTGGGAGGGGTGCTGTTTTATTTTTAATTTTATGTTTCGGTGGGCATACATATATATCAACAGCATATATCTATACCCATATATATATATATATATATATACACACATATGTCAGAGTATACCCTCCATGTATTGGACGGGAGCTAGGAGGGGGCCCTATCTGGGCCCTTTTTGGGAACTGGTGATCCAATGGTGAGATCCTCCACCTTGTCCCAGATTACCAATAGGTTATTCAAACGGAACAGTCCCTAGATCTCTAGATTGAATTTTGAGGTGAATGCTTGTGTCAGTCTGATCATAGATTGTGTTCGAGACATATATTTAATCCTTCAGGTTGGAGGGTATTCAATTTAAAGATCCAAAACATTTCCCTACTTCTAAGTTTGCTTTTTCGGTTCTGTTGTGATTCAGGAACTTGTTCAATGGGGCATATTTTTGTCCCTTCTGTCTGTTGATTGTGGTATAGTTTGTAATGCCTTGAAAGTCCATGTTTCATATAGCCATTGGTGATGTTTCGTCTGTGTTGGCCCCATCTTGTGCGAAACAATTGGGTGGTCCGACCTACATATTGTAGGCCGCAGGGGCAAGTGATTAGGTAGATCACATAGCTTGTAGAGCAGTCCATATTGTGTCTAATGGGATGTGTTTCTCCGGTTACATTGGACCCAAAATCGGTAGCGTTCGAGTTGATGGATTTGCAGCACAGGCATCTTGGTTGTAGGCAGCATGAGATTTGTCCTCTGTGTTTATTTGTTTGCTTTTCCATGGGTCCCTGTCCTATTTCCTGTAGGGTGCTTGGTGACAGTCTGTTCTTGAGAGTCCTTGCCCTCCGAAAGATACACCTCGGTTTGTTCGATAGATTTACTTTCAGCATTAGATCCCCCTGCAATAGGGGCCAGTGCTTCTTCAAGATATCAGTTATTGACTTATGCTGGTTGGAGTAGCGGGTGATGAAATTGACCTCTTTGTGTTCCTCTTTAGGTTTGGTTCTCGAATCTTTGGTCTCCAAAAGATTTTCTCTCGGTGTAGCCCTAGCTCTTTCCCTTGCTTCCAGTGTTAGTCTTTTTGGAAAACCCCTCTCCTTGAATTTCCTCGTCAATATTTTCGATTGGGCATCAAAAGTCTTCAGATCACTACAGTTCTTCCTAATTCTGAGGAACTGCCCATATGGGATGTTTTTTCTCCAGGGTTTGTGGTGGGAACTTCTAAAGTCTATGTATGAGTTTGCATCTACTTTCTTGAAGTGATTTTTTGATTTGAGGAAATTCAAGGAGAGGGGTTTTCCAAAAAGACTAACACTGGAAGCAAGGGAAAGAGCTAGGGCTACACCGAGAGAAAATCTTTTGGAGACCAAAGATTCGAGAACCAAACCTAAAGAGGAACACAAAGAGGTCAATTTCATCACCCGCTACTCCAACCAGCATAAGTCAATAACTGATATCTTGAAGAAGCACTGGCCCCTATTGCAGGGGGATCCAATGCTGAAAGTAAATCTATCGAACAAACCGAGGTGTATCTTTCGGAGGGCAAGGACTCTCAAGAACAGACTGTCACCAAGCACCCTACAGGAAATAGGACAGGGACCCATGGAAAAGCAAACAAATAAACACAGAGGACAAATCTCATGCTGCCTACAACCAAGATGCCTGTGCTGCAAATCCATCAACTCGAACGCTACCGATTTTGGGTCCAATGTAACCGGAGAAACACATCCCATTAGACACAATATGGACTGCTCTACAAGCTATGTGATCTACCTAATCACTTGCCCCTGCGGCCTACAATATGTAGGTCGGACCACCCAATTGTTTCGCACAAGATGGGGCCAACACAGACGAAACATCACCAATGGCTATATGAAACATGGACTTTCAAGGCATTACAAACTATACCACAATCAACAGACAGAAGGGACAAAAATATGCCCCATTGAACAAGTTCCTGAATCACAACAGAACCGAAAAAGCAAACTTAGAAGTAGGGAAATGTTTTGGATCTTTAAATTGAATACCCTCCAACCTGAAGGATTAAATATATGTCTCGAACACAATCTATGATCAGACTGACACAAGCATTCACCTCAAAATTCAATCTAGAGATCTAGGGACTGTTCCGTTTGAATAACCTATTGGTAATCTGGGACAAGGTGGAGGATCTCACCATTGGATCACCAGTTCCCAAAAAGGGCCCAGATAGGGCCCCCTCCTAGCTCCCGTCCAATACATGGAGGGTATACTCTGACATATGTGTGTATATATATATATATATATATATATGGGTATAGATATATGCTGTTGATATATATGTATGCCCACCGAAACATAAAATTAAAAATAAAACAGCACCCCTCCCACTAGCAAGGTGCTATTTATAAACTTCCCCCCCCCCTCCCTCTCGAAACACTCAACTCCCAAAGTGGAATGGGATATATGGAATACGTGGGAGCATTCATAAAGATTCCCTGGAAACTCGTCCCCCCCCTCCCCCGGCCCCCAGGAGGGGGGTAACTATAAGGGCAGGCATGGACAATCCCTGTTCCCTACATCCATGTCTATTTTGGGTTATACGCCCTCACCAAACATATAGAACAAGAGAGAAATACTAATTTTATTATACATTCAAGACACATTGGGATAGAATTTGGAGAACAACTGTATGGCAAACTAAGAAAATATAGCCACCAGCACCTACATAATAAAAGCTTGCGTCATCATTATGAGTGCTGAACATAGCTACAATCATGTATGTATATCTGTATTCACTAAAAAGAAGCATGCTACTCTGGTAGCTCATTGTATTTGTATTGATATTACCATTCCCATGTATTGTGCATTTTATATTTTAAATAATTTTTATAAACTTTTATGTAATTTGTATACTCTGTATTTTAAGACATAGTTGCTCAATATTGTTGTGGACAAATTGCCACATAAGAATCTGCTACATCCTAATATAAGTGGAATGAGAAAAAGTTTTCTTAATACAAAGCTCTATCTATGTCGGACCACACAAAAATGGCCGACGATACCTAGGAGCCATACATAGACGCCCAGAATCCCCGGCGTCTCCTAGGAGACTAGACGCTGGAGGGGCTGACATCACCTGTGAAGCGCAACCACGCATAACAGCGAGGTGACGCTCTGTCCTTCCGCCACACCCCCCTCCCCACACCAGACCTGCGTCCTCCATAACTCAGCGTCACCACGCTTAGTAGCGAGATTACGCTGTAAACCACGCCCTCTGCCACCAAGTCACGAGTACCTGATGCCCCCTACCCCACATACATACAACATGGGGGAGATACGGAACCAGCGTCCACCACGCCCCCTGCCGCGTGACACACGCGGAAATACGGAGGCTCCTCACTTTTAAAACCGTCCAGCGGCAATGGCGGCGCTTATGAGGCGCCCGAGACCGAACACTTCTGAAACTAGGTAAGAAGCTCCATATAGGAGCAGATGTACTTCACTTCCCTCCACTGTCCCCACATGTAGTTATATTGATACAGTTTTATTGATTACCACATACTCCCCGCAGTATCATGGAGCCCTCCAAACTCCGTCCATGCTAGGCACCAGCCAATTGAGAAGGTGCAAATGATAGTAAAGTCACTTAGATAATATGGGGCCCATGCATGCTACTTACCTAACACCAGAAACCAACATATTAAATAGAATATAAATGCATGTATTGTACCCCATGCTCTTAATAATATGATCCACTGTGTCATTGTTTTATTGCTCTATTTCTCTTATGCAATAGAGGAACATCCGAGTATAGATCACCAACTTATCACTATGACTACTTTTCCATTGTGTATAATATAAATATAAAAATACAAGAAGTTTTTAGACGAATTTTTAGATATGTTTTTAGCTATATCTGTCTATAATATATCACAAGTGCTTCTATGTCTCAGTGCCCTGCTATCTCTTTTTTATCTTAAAGGCACGAAATACGACCTGATGAAGCGGTTGTATACCGCGAAACGCGTTGTCATTTTAAAGTGCTACAATAAATTCTCATTTTACCCAACCATACGAGAGTGACTACTTATTAAGGTAGGATCTTTCCATATTCCTGAAACAATAATTAGAAAAACTGGCAGTTCCAAAATTGGAGCATATGAACCCAATTCTCATCTAGACCTGTAGAATTGTTATATGCATAAACAGATTTATTAAGTCTAAAGTGAGATCTGAAGTACCTCCAAGGGCGCCTCCTACCCTCCCGTGTTGTTCCCAAACCTGATCACAATACCTGTGAAGAATGAAAAGCGAGAATGGAAATGAGCCAGCGAGACGCAGGTTTTCATTCACTAATACTCAGCCCAAGGAAAATAAGTGTAGCACCAACTTGTGGCCAAAAAGTAAAAAATGCACCCAAACGTATACTTTATAATATAGAAATGCATACATTTTTATTTGGTTTTAACCCCTTAAACCTCTACCCCAGTTACCAAAATAAAACACTTGTTAAAAAATGACACCTTTTTTTAAAAAACAAACACATATCTATCTATAGTTACCCTATGGACTTTTTATTATGTATGTCATGAGGGAATATAACTGTTAATTTTGCTAAAAAAAAAATAGACCTTTATCTTTATTTCCAGAAAAAATGTTATCGTCAAGTTTTATTAAAAACTATAATGGCCGAACACTGAGAAACATTTGTTTTTCTTGTTTTATTATTTCCTTATAAAATGTGTATGCAATAAAAATAATTCCCAGGTAAAAGTACAACCCAAAAACAGCCTAATTTGTGGTGAAATAAACAATATATAGATAATTTTGGTGTGTTAAGTAACAATAAAGTTTTTGGCGAATGAATGAGAGCAGTGTAATGTCAAAATGTCTCTGTTTTTGAAGGGGAAAAATCTATGGTTGGGAAGTGGTTAATTAATAACGCGGAATTCAAATGAGCCTAAATCTCAGGATATAATTATAAGAATTAGTCTAACAACAAATAATTAGCAGTAATTACAGTAGCCTCATAGAAAAAAAAAAAGTTCAACCTTTCATAGGTAGAGTCCAAATGGTGTCAGTTCAGACCCTTAGGTAACTATTTATGTTTTTTAATTTTTTTATTAAATTGTAATTTTTTTTTATTTTTTTTTTAGTTCAAAATTTTATTTGGGTATTTTTTGGGTGTGGGAGGAAAACAGTTAATTTTAAATGCCATTTATTGTGTCTTTTTGTGATAAAAATGTATGTGCATGTAGTTTTACTATTTGGCCACAAGATGATTTTTTTTTGTTTTTCTATCCTGTGAGTGAGCACGCTAGCTTAGAGGAACTATAGGGAGGACGTGATTTTTTTCAGAAATAACACAGACTCTGATGAGAGGCTGACGGTTTTTCTGCCAGGAACTTGGATCAGTGAAAGGGAACTCCCAATCATTGATCTCCAGGATAACGGGGGGCAGCATGGGGGGTAAATTTACCCTTTAATTACGACCATCTTGCTTGAATTTGTATTTTTTACCAATCTTTATTAGTACACTGAAAAGGATTTTTTTATGTAAAAAGATAGACATAACTTGTGAGTAAGGTTTGTTAGATCAGGATGCAAGTGTGCTACAGGACTGTATATTCTCAATGCATGTCACACACACACACACACACACACACAAAAGTGTTTGAATAGCAGTGGTTCTGCTGTTTTTAAGTTGATGCAAATTTGACTGCAATTTGTTTACTGATTTAAAACAGGCTCATTAAAGAGTAACTGTTAGCCCCCAAAGTGAAATTTAAATCTGTCACCTGACACGGAGACAGAGCTCTGCGGTGCTCCCGCTGGAAGTGCTGCCGCTCTGTCTCCGTGTCAGAGCGGTCAGCTGTTTGTGGTGCAAATAGATCGGCACCTGGTCCTGGGGGGGGAGAGGGGGGAGAGGGGGGTCGGGCAAAAATAGGCATGCTCTGCATGCTCGTCATCAGTATCTGATATGCGGCTTTGCGTCGTTAGCGTGGGCAAAAGGCTACATAGTAGCAAAATTATATTGATTTTTGCAGAACGCATTGGCTTTTTTGATCACTTTAATACTAAATAAAACATTGCTGTACAGATTTAAATTTCACTTTGGGGGCTAACAGTTACTCTTTAAAGAGACTCTGAAGCGAATGCAAATTGCTATTTTAACCTGGTACTTCACTTCAGGATTCTCAGTAGAGGTAAATTGCTGCATCCCCGCACCAAAACAAGGGGTTTATACCCCCCAAATCCCGAGGCAAAAATTCATGACTTTCAAAGTCGTGGATTTTGTTGCCCGGGGAGGCAGAGCTTTGAGCTGTAGCTCTGCCTCACTGAAGTCAATCTGCTTGCGGATCTCTGCACATTGTGATACTTAGGGTTGGAGGCTCCCAAAATAGAGATAAGATAACATTTCATCAATTGTGCTCTAATAAAATCCTTTCCAATAACATTGGTGTTGTTTATCTGGATAGTCAGAAGTACCTGGGCCTCCAACCCTGTCTGAGTATCATAGTTACATCTCCTTAGCAGCTTTTGACACCGTAGACCATTCTCTACTCCTCCAGTCCCTCCAGTCCATGGGCATTCATGACTTCACCCTGGTCTCTATCTCATCTTCTCCTTCACAACCTCCTTCAATGAGTCCTCATCCACCCCCAACCACCTCTCAGTGGGAATCCCCCAAGAATCAGTTCTTAACCCCCCACTGTTCTCCCTATACACATCCTGCATTGGCAAGGTTATCTCTTCCATGGGTTTTAACTATCATCTGTATGCAGATGACACCCAGACAAGGTCTCCTCCTGCCTATCAGCCCTCTCCTCCTGGATGTCTGCTAGGTTCCTGAAATTAAACCCGGACAAATTGGAATTTATGATCTTCCCACCCTGGCCATCCATGAACCTCCCAGATGTGAATGCTACTGTTAACCACACTACCATTTGCCCTTCCTCTCAAGCCCTGGACTCCACACTCTCCTTCACTCCCCACATCCAAAACCTCACAAAGTCCTGCAACTTCAACCTTCGTAACATCTGTAAGATTTCCTGACCTCTGCTATCACCAAACTCCTCATCCATGCCCTCATAATGTCCCACTTTGACTACTTCAATGCCCTTCTATTTGGTCTCCCTATGATCCCAATTGCCTCGCTGAAGTCCATCATGAATGCGGCAGTCAGAATTATCCACTCCTCCCATCGCTGGCTACACCATGGCGGCTGCATTCTGTGAATCCCTCCACTGGCTTCCTATCCAGTTCAGAATCAGATTCAAGATACTGTGGCCTACAAATCTGTCCACAAAACCTACCCAACCTACATTTCCAAACTTACTTAAAGGTACACACCTAGCCGCTCACTCCACTCATTCAATGAACTTCGCTTGAGTGCCCCCCGCATCACCCAGTCCCATGCACACCTCCAGGACTTTTTAAGAGATGCTAAAACACTATGGAACTCTCTACCTCCCCCGATTAGGGTTTCTCCCCTCCTTCAACATCTTCAAGAAGGCCCTTAAAACTCACCTTTTCACTCTGGCCTCCCCCCTCCCCCCACTGGAGCTCTAAACCCGCAGCTGAACTCTTGTCCTCTACATTTAATGTTCCCACCTCTCCCTCTAGATTGTAAGCCTTCAGGCAGGGTTATCCTCCTTATGCCTCCTACCTGTTCAGGCACCTCCATTACCGTACACCCATCCTATGGATCTGAGTGAACTCTTGCATGAACTTGACTTGCCTAATCTCCATGCTCCCATCCAGTGACTGACTAAGCATTACCTTGTACTCATACTGTGCTGTGTGATCTGGTTTGCATGTATTCCTGTATTGTCGTATTGCTGTATGTCACCCCTAAATATTGTCTGTAACCTTAACTAATGTCCAGCACTGTGTTTTATGTTGCTGCTGTATAAATAAAATAAATAAGAAATAAGAAAACTACTGACCAGTTCCTGTGTAGGTCTGGAAAATCAAGCAGGGATGGTTATTTCCCTATAGGCTTATACAATAATTACAAGGACTGCAATCCTAGTTTTTTGAGTATGAATTGTTCTCAATATAACCACTACAATATAACAGATGGTACTTCACCATTAGGTTCCTGGTCTCTTCTCTTACTCCTAGGTGAGCAACATTCAACGAAACAGAGATCACTTATTTACCTCTATATGGTAAAACTGACATTTTGGACATACTTATGTACAGGGGTGCTCGGATACCCCTTTTTAAAATCCAAATTAATTAAGATCCGGATACCCAGTTATCCAGATCCGAATCGTATATCCGAATCCGAACTTTTGGGTATCCGAGTATAATCGGATATCCAAACCCAATATCCGGTCGGATTCGGATATCTGGATAGAAAACAGGAAGTGGCCTTTAAAATGCTTCCAGAACGTTTTGGAAGGTAAAAAAATCTCTCTCTCTCTCTCTAGGACTGAATGCCACCGAACTGAATTTTGCCCTGAAAACCTTCTGCTCGGATACCAGAATAAAAACTCCAACCAAGATTTCGGATTTCAAATAGAAATCCGAATTAACTCGGATAGTACTATTCGGATTTGCACAGTTATCCGGAATCTAATCCAAAGTTCAGATAGGGGTAAAAAGTTTGGATTATCTGGGTAGTTCGGATACCCGAATATTGGATGAGCACCACTTATGTAGCACCCATTGGAAAATTAGCATGCCCTGTGTTACCAGGGAAACACTTGTATTGCTATGGTAAAGTGTGTTAGGAAAGAACCATAACATGCATTACCATTACAACACAAGCAATGCCCATGTAAAGTGTACTCAGGCATAATTGTCCAAGCTGGATTCTGAATCATACATAGAGATGGCTCGAACTTCACATTTCGGGGCCACGGACCGCAGACGCGAAGTTCCGCAAAAGTCTGCGGACCGGTGAACCGTAATAGACTTCAATGGGCAGGCGAACTTGAAAAACTACAAACACTGTTTCTGCCCACAAAAGGGATGGAAAAGATGTTTCAAGGGGTCTAACACCTTGAGGGGGGCATGACAGAGTGGGAAAGTCCCTTGGAAAATTATGTATTTGAAGCAGAGCAGGGTTATTATCCCTAAAGAGCTGAGAGAGCACAGGGGGAGATGAGCGGAAGATAGCAGCCCACTAGCAACACCAGGAAAGTTATATGGGGGAGGGGGGCACCTAAATACCACCAGGGAATTTTTATGGTAAAGGGGTGACATTAAAACCAATGGGAATATATATATGGGGGGGGGCGCACTACCATCAATGGGAATATATAAGGGGAAGGGGGGGCGCTAACACCACCAGGAAACAACTGTATATGGTGGAGGAGGACACTAACACTACCAGGGAAACGATATGGTGGAGGAGGCCACTAACACTACCGGGGAATCTATATGGGAGTGGAACATGAACACTACCAGGAAACTGTCAGGTAGGGTGGCCAGTAACACCACCAGGGAATCTATATGGGGCAGTACCTACTAACCCCACCAAAGAATTTACATTGGGTGGGCACTAACACCATAAATACTCCATATTGGGAAGGATTGTAAGTAATACTACCAGGGAGGTGATAGCTGATTGTGGTAATTTAATGGAAGGGGATATAATGAAAAAATGTATGGGAAATGGGGGTGTAGAGATGTGTTGAGGGTGGAGTCTAGGGTGCTAGAACCTCTGCTACAGAAGTGTAAATCCAGCCCTGGTAGCATGTGATCAGGTAATCATAACCAGCCCATCAGTCTTATAAATAAAACAAGTGATCAAAGAGTAAAGACGGTGCTGAAAAGTTTTTCTGCTGAGTGTTAATAAAGTTTGGAAAAAAAAAACGGAATTAAATAAATAATGGATTAAAAATATATTTTTTTTTTCTGTTTAATTCCCAGTCTAGTGACACTTTTTGAAATTGTCTTTTAAGAAAAATAAACCTGATATCTAACTTTACAGATAATTTTAGGTCCGTTCACATATGTTTCTTTTTACAGCAACGTGAATGTCCTGATTTCTCAGGCTGTATATTATGGGATTTAGCAGTGGTATCAAGACAATAAACACAATAAATAATATTTTGTTCCTGGTCCCAGGGTGTCCTTCTGCTGCCATAAAATAATCAATTATCAAGATTCCATAAAACATGACCACCACTGAGAGGTGAGAGCTACACGTCGTCAGTCACTTCCTTCCAGTGACTGACGACATTCTAAGTATAGAAACTACAATACTCATGTAGCTCCAAATAACTAAAGCAAATGGGATTACCATTATAGGAAAGGACATAACAAATATTTGTATTTTCAGAGCGGTTGTGTCTGAGCAACCAAGATCTACCAGATTAGAATGGTCACAGACAAAATTGTCGATGACGTTCTGGCCACAGAATTTGAGTTCCAACACAACACTTAGAACGATCATTCCTGCTAGCAAGCCTATCAACCAGCAGAAGACAACCAGGGAGTGCTGAAGAGCATTGCTCATTAGTTTGTTATAGTGTAGTGGTTTGCAAATAGCTAAGTACCGATCGTAGGACATTATTGTAAGGAGGTAACATTCACAACTTCCTGAAGCTACGCACAGGTAATTCTGAGCCATGCAACCAGTAATAGTGATCACAGCTCCCTCCATCCATAAGACATGCAACATGAAAGGGACCATCACACTCACTAAAATCATCTCTGAAATCAAGAAATTCTTAAGAAAGAAATACATGGGGGTGTGAAGGCTGTTTACAGTTGACATTATTGTAATAAGCGTAATATCGAGGCACACCATCATAGAATAGCATAATAGTATAAAGATGAAGAGAAGAATTTTAAATCCACCAAGTCCAGGCAACCCCACCATCAAGAGTTCTGTTGGTGATCTAGTATTTTTCAAATTCATTGTGTAAATTTTGAAGCTGCAATAAGCTTTAATGCTATCATATATCAATGTCTCTTAATTCGTTCATTGTTGTTATATGAAAAAAAAAAGGAAAAAAAAAAGATGTATATACTTTTTCTTCACCTATTTACCTTGTCTAAGTGAACCAGTATTTTTCTTTTTTTTTTTGTTATTGATGGAAGCAATGACACACGGTGATTCTTACAGAAAAATATCCTTAGTAATAGCGGGGAAAGTCTAAACTAAAAACAAGAGCAACTCAAATGTTTATATCCATAAGCCCTGAAAAAGGCACCAAAAGAATACATAGTAGAATGTAATTCATTATAATTGATACCCAACTTAAAGGGACACTGTAGGGGGGTCAGGGAAAAATGAGGTGAAGTTACCCGGGGCTTCTAATGGTCCCCGCAGACATCCTGTGCCCGCGCAGCCACTCACCGGTGCTCCGGGTCCCTCCTCCGGTTCACTTCTGGAATTTCAGACTTTAAAGTCTGAAAACCACAGCGCCTGCGTTGCCGTGTCCTCGCTCCCGCTGATGTCACCAGGAGCGTACTGCGCAGGCCCAGTATGGTCTGTGCCTGCGCAGTATGCTCCTGGTGACATCAGGGGAAGCGAGGACACGGCAACGCAGGCGCAGTGGTTTTCAGACTTTAAAGTCTGAAATTCCAAAAGTGAACTGGAGGCGGGGCCGGAGCATCGGTGAGTGGCTGCGCGGGCACAGGATGTCTGCGGGGGACCATTAGAAGCCCCGGGTAACTTCAACTCATTTTCCCCCGACCCCCCTACAGTGTCCCTTTAATCTATGATGTCACACAGCCTACTTCTCCAGGTGTCTTTAAAACAGCAAACATCTGTGATTATTTTCATTATTTATTTTTTTTTTAAGATATGAACATAAAGAAAAGAGAAATAAATGTGACGTGATAATGCACATACATTAACCAGTTCCCCACCGCTGTATCGTATAACTAACTACGTCCTTGTGACTTCACTTCAGCACCAGGGACGTAGGTAGATATACAAGTTTGTTTATCTACCTTGCCATTCCTGATCACCGTTCTTTGATCAGTAAACGGAAATAGCTTGTTCCCAAACCTGATCACAATACCTGTGAAGAATGAAAAGCGAGAATGGAAATGAGCCAGCGAGACGCAGGTTTTCATTCACTAATACTCAGCCCAAGGAAAATAAGTGTAGCACCAACTTGTGGCCAAAAAGTAAAAAATGCACCCAAACGTATACTTTATAATATAGAAATGCATACATTTTTATTTGGTTTTAACCCCTTAAACCTCTACCCCAGTTACCAAAATAAAACACTTGTTAAAAAATGACACCTTTTTTAAAAAACAAACACATATCTATCTATAGTTACCCTATGGACTTTTTATTATGTATGTTATGAGGGAATATAACTGTTAATTTTGCTAAAAAAAAAATAGACCTTTATCTTTATTTCCAGAAAAAATGTTATCGTCAAGTTTTATTAAAAACTATAATGGCCGAACACTGAGAAACATTTGTTTTTCTTGTTTTATTATTTCCTTATAAAATGTGTATGCAATAAAAATAATTCCTAGGTAAAAGTACAACCCAAAAACAGCCTAATTTGTGGTGAAATAAACAATATATAGATAATTTTGGTGTGTTAAGTAACAATAAAGTTTTTGGCGAATGAATGAGAGCAGTGTAATGTCAAAATGTCTCTGTTTTTGAAGGGGAAAAATCTATGGTTGGGAAGTGGTTAATTAATAACGCGGAATTCAAATGAGCCTAAATCTCAGGATATAATTATAAGAATTAGTCTAACAACAAATAATTAGCAGTAATTACAGTAGCCTCATAGAAAAAAAAAAGTTCAACCTTTCATAGGTAGAGTCCAAATGGTGTCAGTTCAGACCCTTAGGTAACTATTTATGTTTTTTTATTTTTTTATTAAATTGTAATTTTTTTTTATTTTTTTTTTAGTTCAAAATTTTATTTGGGTATTTTTTGGGTGTGGGAGGAAAACAGTTAATTTTAAATGCCATTTATTGTGTCTTTTTGTGATAAAAATGTATGTGCATGTAGTTTTACTATTTGGCCACAAGATGATTTTTTTTTGTTTTTCTATCCTGTGAGTGAGCACGCTAGCTTAGAGGAACTATAGGGAGGACGTGATTTTTTTCAGAAATAACACAGACTCTGATGAGAGGCTGACGGTTTTTCTGCCAGGAACTTGGATCAGTGAAAGGGAACTCCCAATCATTGATCTCCAGGATAACGGGGGGCAGCATGGGGGGTAAATTTACCCTTTAATTACGACCATCTTGCTTGAATTTGTATTTTTTACCAATCTTTATTAGTACACTGAAAAGGATTTTTTTATGTAAAAAGATAGACATAACTTGTGAGTAAGGTTTGTTAGATCAGGATGCAAGTGTGCTACAGGACTGTATATTCTCAATGCATGTCACACACACACACACACACACACACAAAAGTGTTTGAATAGCAGTGGTTCTGCTGTTTTTAAGTTGATGCAAATTTGACTGCAATTTGTTTACTGATTTAAAACAGGCTCATTAAAGAGTAACTGTTAGCCCCCAAAGTGAAATTTAAATCTGTCACCTGACACGGAGACAGAGCTCTGCGGTGCTCCCGCTGGAAGTGCTGCCGCTCTGTCTCCGTGTCAGAGCGGTCAGCTGTTTGTGGTGCAAATAGATCGGCACCTGGTCCTGGGGGGGGAGAGGGGGGAGAGGGGGGTCGGGCAAACATAGGCATGCTCTGCATGCTCGTCATCAGTATCTGATATGCGGCTTTGCGTCGTTAGCGTGGGCAAAAGGCTACATAGTAGCAAAATTATATTGATTTTTGCAGAACGCATTGGCTTTTTTGATCACTTTAATACTAAATAAAACATTGCTGTACAGATTTAAATTTCACTTTGGGGGCTAACAGTTACTCTTTAAAGAGACTCTGAAGCGAATGCAAATTGCTATTTTAACCTGGTACTTCACTTCAGGATTCTCAGTAGAGGTAAATTGCTGCATCCCCGCACCAAAACAAGGGTTTTATACCCCCCAAATCCCGAGGCAAAAATTCATGACTTTCAAAGTCGTGGATTTTGTTGCCCGGGGAGGCAGAGCTTTGAGCTGTAGCTCTGCCTCACTGAAGTCAATCTGCTCGCGGATCTCTGCCTCTCCCCGCCCTTCTCTGTGAAGGAAGAGTGAGAGGGGCAGAGAGAGGCGGAGATCCGCTGCGATTGCTGCTGCCTCTTTCAGGAAGCGCTCCCCGGATTTCCCCCCCGGGGATTTGGGGGGTCTAAAGCCCTCGTTTTGCCATGGGGATGCAGCGGTTTACCTCTACTGAGACTCCTGAAAGAAATACTTAAGTGTCCTAAAAAAATTACTTGTACTCACCCGGGGCTCCCCTCAGCCCCCTGCAGCTGAATGGTGCCCTCGCCGTGACTCTCCGATGCAGCTGGACTCGCCGGCTGCCACTTCCGGTTTTCGCCGTCGCCGGCCAACAGGCTGGGAACGCGGCTGAATAGCCGCGTTCCCGGCCGCAATAGCGCCTTATTTAATGCTATTGCGGCTAATCAGCCGCGTTCCCAGCCTGTCGGCCGGTGACGGCCCGACCGGAAGTGGCCGCCGGCGAGTCCAGCTGCATCGGAGAGACACGGCGAGGGCACCATTCAGCTGCAGGGGGCTGAGGGGAGCCCCGGGTGAGTACAAGTCATTTTTTTTAGGACACTTAAGTTATCTTTTAAGCAAACTACGAGGTAAAAATAGCAATTTTTAATCGCTTCAGTCTCTCTTTAATACTGTATCAGTTGCATTTGCTTTGAAAGAAAAATACAAATAATTTCTAATCTTTAGCCCCATTTTATTGACAAGCTCTGAAAATATCTTCTAGGCGAAAACTCAGGAGAAGTTAATAATTGTGTATGGGCCACAGAGAGGACCAGGAAGGCTCTATGAGATTCATTCCCTTTCAATAGGTAGGTATCTAAATTTTGTTTCAAGGATCACTAGAGCAAAAACAAGAAACAGTTAAAAACTAACCGAACTGACAGGTTTTGGACTAGTCTATCACCTTAAGGGGGATTATCAGTGTTTTTTATGTGTTCCAAAGCATTTCCTGAGCGGAAGTCTGTCAAAATAGTGTGCAATTAAGTAGGTAGGCTGGCTAGTACCTTACTATTTTGGCAGTGAGACTTCCAGTTCAGGAAATGCCTTTAAAGACAAAGAAAGCCCCTGAGAATTCCTCATGAGGAGATGGGACTAGTCTAAAAAATGTATGTTCTGTCAGATTTTAACTGCTTGATTTTTTCGCAATAGTGGTCCTTTAACCTCCTTAGCGGTATTCCCGAGTCAGGCTCAGGAGTCAAGACGGAAAGCTCAGCTCAGAGCGGTAATCCCGAGCCTGAGTGAGTTATATGTAGGAGCTGCTGCAGATCTCTCTGTCGTATGTTTTTTTCCTTGTTTTTAGAGTCTAAAAGCTTGTGAAAAAATTGCCCAGCTTTTAGACCCTAAATCTGGAAATAATCATAACACCAGGGAGATTAAATCTAAGTGTCAATTTAGAGATCACAACATAAACACAGACAGGATTCATGGTTAGTGAAATACATATAATTTCCATGTGGAATTCATGAAATAAAAATAAAAATAAAGGGAAGACCTTCTCCAAGTCTGATGTTCCAACTGTATGCCATTTATGCAAATGAACTAATAAATCTCATGGGTGGACCAGGCTTCACACAAGTTGTAAAATCTGCTACCCACAGAGAAGGGCATACGCTAGACTTACTGTTCCACCTTGGAATGCACATAAGTAACATAACAGTAACCCCAGTGGTGTCAGACATAATACAGTTTACTATTGAACATCACCCTATCAAGCAGCACCCTAAAGAAACAATCAAAATCCATCCCCTGAATCAATTAATACCGGAGAGGATAACTGCTAACCTGGAATTTACAAATCTGCTCCACAGTCAAATGGACCCCAACACTCTAGTAACCCAGTACAACAACACGATATATGAAACACTTGACAGTATTGCCCCATGGCGCACCAAATCAGCAACCAAAAAGCAGAATGCTAATTGGTTTAACAAAACCATCATGGATCTAAAAAAGAAAGGGCGCAGACTAGAAAGACAGTGGCGTAAATCAGGGTCTGAGGAGCACAAATCTAGCCTAATTCAACACCTCAGACAATACCAACAAGCAATAACCAAGAAAAAAATCAGACTTCATCTCGCACAAAATATCTACAGCCAAAAAAGAGCTGCTCAACTCTTCCACATAGTGGAATCACTCTGCAATCCTTCCTGCCTAAAAGTCCCAACCACATTCTCCAGGGAAAGGTGTGAAGAATTCTCTGCCTTCTTCACAAACAAGGTGTCTGCCATCTGTGCCAGCATTACACCAACAACATTGCTTTGCATATGCCTTTTACGGTACCACCATGGTAAGTCTTTGACACTCTGAATGAAGAAGAAGATTTTGGAATTCTCATTCAAAGTCTTCGCCCCACTACCTGCTTCCTGGATCCTGGCCCAACTGGATCCTTAATGCAGTGCCCAGAGCTGATCAGGCCAGCACTTCACAAAATCACTCAGTGCTCCTTGCAAAGTGGACTTTTCCCAGAAGAACTAAAGAAAGCAATCATAAAACCCCTCTTGAAGAAACCATCACTAGATCCTGATTCTGTGACCAACTACAGACCTGTGGCAAACTTACCATTCTTATCAAAAGTCATCAAGAAAGCAGTCGCCAACCAGCTAGAAGCCAGGCTTACAGATAACACAAAAATTGTATGAATCCGGTGCACAGGTCCTTTAATAAATTAGTTCACCCAAAGCGTGTGGAAGGCAGGTTAACAAAACAATAGTATATGACACAAAAGGAGAGACCGCCACTCAATGAACTATAAAAATACAAAACTTTATTTGGATCAATTATAACACTTCCCAATCCCAACTGGAATCCCCAGACCCAAAAACCTCCCCCCATAAAAAAACTGTGTAGGCTTTCACTACAGGAGCGCTCCTGAGCTCACACACACCAACAGTTATACCACATTCATTCAATCAGGATTGGCCGATCTCTTCAGATTGCACTGGTTTAGAAACTGTGGGATTGCATCTAAATGTCCAAATACTGTAGGCCTGCTAATACGACTCTTCTGATACCACTATTTCCAACGGGTCAATGAAAGCATCAGATGCTACTTCATCAATAACCAACTGTCCATTGCTTCAGACACCTATTTTACAAAGTCCGCCTATATTGTAAGCCGACAGCTATAAGATCAACAACAGCCATGCCCAGCCTCAGTGCGGCATTCACAATCACTTACAGTGAGGCTTTGTCTTCTGACATCCGTGCAGCGGCAGCACATGCCTTTACCTTCTCCTCAGAGTGTGAATACTTGCAGCGATGTTGCGGCATCCCTAAAACAACCAGGTTCCCGGCCTCAGCAGCCCAGGAGCGGACACCGAGCTCTCACCCACGTGTGTAGCAGGGGAGCGTCCCGTCAGCCATCCGCAGCTAGCCATGCCCACATACGCATTACGCCCACATCACGTGGGCTTCTTCAGTGTGATGATGCTGTGGATGAAAGGTAGTGGGCGTACTCTCTCTCTTAAGGAATTACTCGGAACCAAGCCTTATTCTGACCATCAGGAACCCTACATACAGATAACAACATCTATAATACTTTTCAGTCAGGATTCAGGAAAAGGCACAGCACTGAAACAGCATTAGTCCGAGTAATGAATGATCTACATACTGCAAGGGACAAGGGTGATTGCTCAATTCTGATTCTTCTTGACTTGTCTGCTGCATTTGATGCTGTGGATCATGAAATACTAATCCAGCGACTGAAGAATTACTGCGGCCTAAGGGGTACTGTTCTTAGCTCGTTTCAGACCTTCCTATCTGGCAGGACACAGCAAGTATATTTTTCCAGAACTATGGCCTAGGATACCATTGTTATGCAGATGACACACAACTGTATCTGTCCTTCAAGCCTGGCACCCAAGACCCATCAGCATCCATAAATGCATGTCTAGTGGATTTACAAAATTGGATGAACACCTGCTGGCTGAGGCTGAATTCTGACAAAACAGAGGTGTTGGTGGTAGGTGGTCCACACATGATGGATAAAGTTCAAAACGCTCACCACCTCAAACTAGCAATTGGGGGAGATACTGTACAGTATAAAGACTCTGTGCAAAACCTTGGGGTGATCCTGGATGGAAATCTAAAATTCAGACAGCAGATATCAGCTGTCGTCAAGTCTTCCTTCTTCCATCTAAGAAATATAGCAAAAATCAAACACCTTATTCCAGCTGAAGACCTACCTTCCCTGGTTCATGCATTTGTATCCTCCCGCCTAGACTACTACAACGCCCTGTTCATCGGATCTACAGATAAGGTTCTGCGCCCCTTACAACTAGTATAGAATGCTGCAGCCAGACTCCTAGCCAATGCCCCCGCAGCTCACACATCACCCTGGTACTGCAAACTCTTCACTGGTTGCCAGTAAAATGGAGAATCAATTTTAAGATCTGCCTGCTTACATTCAAAGCTCTAAACCACATGGGACCCAACTACATAGCGGATCTATTGGAACTTTATGCCCCTCCACGCACCCTCCGCTCTGCCAAAATGAAGCTGGTTATTCTCAGGATATACTTAACATTTGGTGCTCGGGCCTTTTCCTATGCAGCCCCTTCTCTTTGGAACTCACTTCCACAATCAGTACGAGAGGCTCCTTCTCTGGACAGCTTTAAAAAAAGGCTCCGATGCGCCTGGACTTGCCACTTCCGGTTTGGCCGTCACCGGCCGACAGGCTGGGAACGCGGCTGATTAGCCGCGTTCCCGGCCGCAATAGCATTATAGAGGGTGCTATTGCGGCCGGGAACGCGGGTAATCAGCCGCGTTCCCAGCCTGTCGGCCGGTGGCGGCTAAACCGGAAGTGGCCGCCGGCGAGTCCAGGCGCATCGGAGGGACACGGCGAGGGCACCGTTCAGCTGCAGGGGGCTGAGGGGAGCCCCGGGTGAGTAAAAGTCATTTTTTTAGCTGACTTAAGTATTCCTTTAAAGTGCTGCAGAAGATGTCAGTGTAATAATAATAATAATAATAATAATTATAATATCACATGATAGGGCATTACACTATGACCATGGTAGGAGTGGATTGTAAGCCCCTCTGAGGACAGTCAGTGACATGACTATGTACTCTGCAAAGTGCTGCAGATGATATCAGTGCTTTAAAAAAAAAAAATATATTATTGTAGGACATTAGACTACACCTACGGTAGGGATTGGATTGTGAGCTACTCTGAAGACCCTCAGTGACATGACTATGTGCTCTGTAAAGTGCTGCAGGCGATATCAGTGCTATAAAGTAATAATAATAATAATAATATGGCAGGACATTAGACTATGACTATGGTAGGATTAGATTGTGAGCTCCTCTGAGGACAGTCAGTGACATGACTATGTACTCTGTAAAGTGCTGCATAAGATGTCAGTGCTGTATAAATACATATAAATAATAATAATATGGTCGGGCATTAAACTATAGCTATGTTAGGGATTTGATTTTGAGCTCCTCTGAAGGACAAAATTCTAAACTGTATAATAACCAGTGTCATTATATATGATCTTGCTGGATCACAGGGCCTCATTGATTACAATTGTTAAGTCAGAAAGTAAAAGTGAACATATTTAAGTGTACCTGCCTCTAATTTATTTAACCATGAACCAAAATTATATGAACAACTATTGCTAAGTCAGATAGATAGATAGATAGATAGATAAATAGATAGATAGATAGATAGATAGATAAATAGATAGATAGATAGATAGATGGTTGGACTGGGACCCTGGGGGCCCACCAGATAATTTTCAACCTGGGGCCCACACATCCCATGATTGTGGTGAAAACAAAAAAGTGTGAACATGCACTGGAAGGTGGGTGTGGTCAGGGCCGGGCCGAGGCAGAGGTGAGAGAGGCTCCAGCCTCAGGGCGCAGTGTAGGAGGGGGCACACAACTCACTCAGCTATTATTCCCCTTTGGTATTTGAAGCAGAGATTAGAAAAGGGGATACATGGCATGACTGCAAGCCAGATAACTGGAGATTAAGGTGTTGGGGGCCCTGTGGTGCATCCTAATCTAATAGCGTGGGGCGGCTGGAGTGGGAGGGATGGATGGGCGCACTTTGGTGTCTCAGCATTGGGTGTTGGAGGACCTTGTCCCGGCTCTGGGTGTGGTCATGATGTATTATGGACGGGGCCAAATGTATATAGCAGCATTATAATTCAGAGACACTGCTGCCCAGCAAAACTTTGCATAGAGTCCCGCTCCTTCAATATAAAGTAATGTCCTAGTTACCATACACATAACATTGATTAGATTGTGAGCTCCTCTGAGGATAGTCAGTGACATGACTATGTACTCTGTATAGTGCTACAGAAGAGGTCAGTGCTATATAAATACATAATAATAATATGATAGGACATTAGTAGTATTACTATGGTAGGGATTAGATTGTGAGCTCCTCTGGGGACAGTCAGTGACATTTTAATGTACTCTGTAAAGTGCTGCAGTACAGGTCAGTACTATATAAATACATAATAATAATATGGTTGGACATTATGGTAGGAATTGGATCGTGAGCTCATCTAAGGACAGTTAGTGACATGACTATGTACTCTGTAAAGTGCTGCAGAAGATGTCAGTGCTATATAAATACATAATAATAAAATGGTAGGACATTAGGAGTTTGACTACGGTCAGGATTAAATTGTGAGCTCCTCTGAGGACATTCAGTGCCATGACTATACATTCTAAAGTTCCACAGAATCAGACAGTGCTGTAGAGATACATAAAAAGGTAGAATACATGTATGTCACAAAAATACATGCATTATTACTCTGCTCAACCTTTGCAGGCAAGGCAAACTCTGGAGAAGAGAGCAATTGGGAAGAATGGGGGTGGGTGAGAGAGGAGGGGTGCGGTAAGCAGCAGACCACGCTTCCTCCCACACACAGGGTACCTACCAGGCCTCAGCACCACAGCTAACCTTAACACTTAATACCCCACACCTAATGTTAACTGCTCCCACCATTAGCATGTAGCAAAACCCCTCCACGAACAACCGTAACCCTTTATACCCCAACCGTAACTTTGACCATCACCACCACTGCAAAACCCACCCACAGCTAACCTCAACTGTACCCTACAAAACCTCCTCTACTAATAACTTTAACCCCTAATACCCCAGGCCTCAGCCAAGGCCAGGGAGTTGTGGACTGGGTGATGAATGATGGTGTGTGCTGTGGATTGGGGGGGAGGGGCAGTGATGGCAAGCTGGCTGCAATCTCACACCAAGAAGGCCCCCAGGGCCAGGGAGTTGTGAGTAATGGACAGTGGACACAACAGATGGACAGTGTGTGTTGGGGCCCACAACAAATCCCTGTCTGGCTGGCACCTTCTAGCTAGTGATGCTCGGATGTTTCAATCCATGAATTCGGCAACCACGGCCGTTGTTAAAAAAAAAATCTGCCTCCGGCGTGATTGGTTCCGTATTATGAAATGCATCCACGCCACAACGCCGTTTTTTGGTCATGAATGAGGCAATCACGGCCGGATCTGGATTTTCTTTTAACGTTAAGGCTAGTTACACACCAGGATGTTGCGTTTAGGGGACGTTATAGGGCACATAACGTGCCCCTAACGCAATGCCTGGTGCTCTCTGGTGTGGACGTCGGAGTGAGCCGCGTTGTGCAGCTCACTCTGGCGTCCGTGATGCCGTGATGCGTACTCTTGGACGCATGCGGCATCACGTGGTCCCGCCTGGCCAATCGCCGCACAGAGCGGCCGCTCCAGGAAGTAAACACTGCACGTCACTGAGTGCAGTGAATATTAATTAGCCATGTGCCCGGCCGCTCTCCCCTCCTCCCCAACATGACTGAGCATGTGCAAACAGTCTAACGCGGCTTAGCCGCTTAGAACGCACAGCATGCAGCACTTTGCTGCGTTACAATGTAATGCAACGTGGGCAGTGTGAACAGCCCACTTGTGTTACATTGCTGTGCGTTGGGGGAGCGTTACAGGCTGCACTAACGTGCGCCTGTAACGTCCCTGTGTGCAAGAAGCCTAATAGCAAAGCCCCCATACATGCTGCAATCCCCCAAATTGCATGGATTATCAAGGTGATAAGGGGCTACAACTTAACCATTTCAGCCCGTGGGGATTTTTCACCTTATGCATCAGAGCAATTTTCACCTCCCCTTCATTCGCTAATAACTTTACTACTACTTAACATCACTGCTTAACACAATTTATTGATCTATATCTTGTTTTTTCTGCCACTAATTAGGCTTTCTTTGGGTGGTACATTTTGGTAAGAATTATTTTTTTATAAATACAATTTAACAGGATTAGTAAGAAAGAAATGGAAAAAAATGCATTAATTCTCAGTTTTCGTCCATTATAGCTTTAAAATAATCCATGCTACCATAATTATAACCTATGTATTTTATTTGCCCGTTTGTCTCGGTTATGACACCACTTAAATTTTGTCCCTATCACAATGTATGGCGCCAATATTTTATTTGGAAATAAAGTTGCATTTTTTCCATTTTGCGTCCTTCACTATTTACAAGCTTAAAATTTTAAAAATTTTCATAGTATACCCCCTTCACATGCATATTTAAAAAGTTCAGACCCTTAGGTAACTATTTATGTTTTTTTTTTTTATTGTAATTTTTTTTTTCAATAAAAAATGTTATTTGTGTAATATTTTGGTGTGGGAGATAAACAGTTAATTTTTAATTTTATTATATGTGTACATTTTAATGTAAAATGTATGTGTGTGTAGTTTTACTATTTGGCCACAAGATGGCCACCTTGAGTTTATTTTTTTCTCCTTGTGCTTCTCGATCACCAGAAGCACAAGGAGGACAGAGAAACTTTTTTTTGCAGAAAGACTGAAGCCTCTAGTAAAATAGCTTTGGTTTTTCTGCTGGGGACACGGATCGGTGATCGGAAACCATGTTCCCATTCACTGATCCCAGGGCTACCGGGGGACAGTACAGGGGTGCACCCACGATCGTGCGCAGGTGCGCGCCACCGCAGCAGAGCAGCCGCCTAGACATGAGGATCACGTTCCGGCGGCGGAAATGGTTAAACAAAAAAATTTCCAAAAATATTTTTTTGTTTTTGAGAAAATGGATTTTAAAGTGAAATCAACACTTTAAATGGGGCTATTAATTGGTAATAAGTGGTTTTAAACAGGGAAATACATGTTAAGCAATCACAGAGGTGAAGGTGAATCCCAGTGGCACTTGGCGGTGGTGGTACCACTGGAGGAGGATGAGTGGCTGACGCCAAAAAGACCCAGGGAGGTTTTTGTAATTTTGTGTTGTTTTTTTTTTTTTGCAGCGATTAGCAATGACATAACAGCAGAGTTGTCAATGGACCCGGGCAGTGTGAACACTGAGTGGAGTAGCGACTGAGTCAGGAGGACAAAGCAGACAGTCAGTGCGGCAGCACAGAAGGACCATGGCAACTCACTGATAGTAGCACAGTGTAATAGTACTGCCCAAAAAATTAGATGCGTCAGTGGACCCGGGCAGTGTGAACGCAGAGTGCAGTAGTGACTGAGTCAGGAGGACAAAGCGGACGGTCAGTTCAGCAGCACAGAAGGACCATGGCAACTCACTGGTAGTACCACAGCCGAAAAATGAACCAAGGTAGGCAGATAGTAACTTTCTTTAGAAAGGCAGGCATGGTTAACACATTGCAGCAGCCACTTCATGTCCCCCTGTGTCCAACAATAGGGGCCACGAAGGCAGCACAACATGTGCACACCCATGGGAAACAAGTGGGCCTTGGCAACAAGATCTTCATCATCCTCGTAGTCCCATATCACATGCCTGTCCTCTTCCTGTGCCGTGTCGTCCTCCCCAAGCCGCCATCCCCGTACAGCGCCTGCGGCGCTCTGCTCCTCCTCCTCAGCATTCAGGTTAGGGATCTCCAACTCCTCCACCTCCTCCACTACCTGTGAGCCCTCTTGTGCTGCCATCTGCCCCTTTTCCAGCTGCCTCAGAGCTGCCTCCCCATGCTCAATTAAATTGCACATTGCCTGGTCCAGCAGGCAAACCATGGGCACCCACTGACACACGGAGGCCCGCTCCTCACTGACCATCTTGCTTGCCTCTAGGAAGGGACTCAGCACCAGGCATACTTGCTGCATCAGTGTCCACTGAGTTGCACTGATGATGGGGACTTGCTGTTTGCTGGGGACACTTGGGTCTAAGGGTGGCCACTAATGATCCAATCTTTTTCATCCAATCTTACCCAATCTATGTAGTAGAAGAGTAAACTGATGGAATATATTAATTGGATACTATAGGCAGTTCCCTTATATTAGATAGAAATGGTAAGATTGGATGAAAAAGATTTGATCATCAGTGGCCACCATAACATATAGGCCCTAAAGGTGGCCACACACGATACAATAAAATGATCCGATTTTACAGTAATTCGATAAATAACATTGGATTTCCAGAGAAATCGAAAGGTTTTTTTTTTCATTCGAGCCAGAAATCCGATCAGATTTCCCGTTTTTATTTGATAAAAGTTGATCAGGAGTGCTGAATTTTTCTGATCAATTTTTATAAAAATGTAATGTTGTGTGGTAGATTGTCAGTTTATTAATATACTGTATACACCAAGGCAACTTTCTCAGAGTTTTCAATCATTTTTATCATAATTGAGGAAAAATTGAACATAGGTGTGTGGTACATTGGTCAGATTTTTGAAATGTTACAATCAGTCAGAGAAATTGATTGCAATCCTTGAATTGAACAGATATTTAAAAAATGGTATGGTGTGTGGCCACCTTAAGAGCCAGCCTGTGCTGACACAGCTGCTCCAACATGGCCCGAGTAGAATTGCAGGGAGTTGGCATATCTATTATCAGGCGGTGTGGGTTGCCATATTGTTGCTGTAAGGTGGACAGGAGTGCAGAGGCAGTGGTTGAGCGGCGGAAAAACCATACAACCTCCCGGGCATCTTGCAGCAGGTCACTCATCCCCTGGTGGGTGTGCAGGGAGCGCTGCAACACAAGATCCAGCACGTGGGCCAAGCAGGGGATGTGCTGGAGGTTTTCCTGCTGCACTGCGGTGACCAGGGTGAGTAGCTGATGCCAAAAAGACCCAGACAGGTTTTTTATATTTATGATACACTAGCTGGAAACCCGGCGTTGCCCGGGTATGTATTTGGCTAGTGTTGGCTCTGCCCACTTTTCCTAACCCTAACACACAATTACTTAATGACCAAGTATGTGAGCTTTGCGGTCTTTGGCATCAATAATTTGCAATGAAATAAAATTAATCTGATTGGATGTGGCTCCACCCCTTTTCTGAATTTGAACCCCAATCACCCAATGGCCAAATGTACCAGGTACAGGTGATTAACAGTGCAAGAATGGCAGCAATTAAATATTCCCCTTAAAAATCAATAGGTATATTTTGATTGGCTTTTATAGGCTCCACCCACTTTTCTGAATATTAAGTCACCAGTTATCCCAGTCACCCAGTGACCAACTGTGCAAAGTTTGAGAACCCTACCATTAACAGTGTAAGAATGGCTGCAGTTTACATTTGCACAATGAAAATTGTATTTTTCTCCACCTACTTATTTCCTAACATTGTTCAGGTATGTATTTGGCTGGTGTTGGCTCCGCCTACTATTTCTAACCCTAACACACAATTACTCAATAACCAAGTTTGTGAGCTTTGCGGTCTTTGGCATCAATAATTTGCATTGAGATTAAACAAATCTGATTGGCTGTTTGTGGCTCCACCCCTTTGTCTGAATTTGAGGCTTGTCCCATTAACAGTGCAAGAATAGTAGCAATTACATATTCCCCTTGAAAATCAATAGGTGAATTTTGATTGGCTTTTGTAGGCTCCACCCACTTCTCTGAATATTAATCTCAGCCACCCAGTGACCAATTGTGCAAAGTTTGAGAACCCTACCATTAAAAGTGTAAGAATTGCTGCAGTTTACATTTTCTCAGTGAAATTTGCATTTGTCTCTGCCTACTGATGACCCGGCATTGCCCGATTATGTATTTTGCAGGTGCTGGCTGCGCCCACTTTTCCTAACCCTAACACACAATTAATCAATTACTCAATGACCAAGTTTGTGAGTTTTGCTGTCTTTGGCATCAATAACCTGCATTAAAATGAAACAAATCATATTGGCTGTGTGTGGCTCAACCCTGTTGTATGAATGCAAACCCCAGTCACGCAATGATCAACTGTACCAGGTTTGAGGCTTGTGCCATTAACAGTGCAAGAATGGCAGCAATGAAATATTCCCCTGAAAAATCAATAGGTAATTTTTGATTGCCTTTTGTAGGCTCCACCTACTTTTCTGAATATTAACCCCAGTCACCCAGTAACCAACTGTGCAAAGTTTGAGAACCCTACCATTAACAGTGTAAGAATGGTTGCTGTTTACATTTTCCCAGTAAAATTTGTATTTGTCTCCGCCCACTTATGACCCGGCATTGCCCGCTTATGTATTTGGCTGGTGTTGGCTGTGCCAACTTTTCTAACCCTAACGCACAATTAATTAATTACTCAATTACCAAGTTTGTGAGCTTTGCGGTGTTTGGCATCAATAATTTGCATTGGAATGAAACAAATCTAATTGGCTGTTTGTGACTCTTCCCCCTTTCTGAAATTGAACCCCAGTCACCCAATGATCAACTGTACCGGGTTTGAGGCTTGTGCCATTAACACTGCAAGAATGGCAGCAATGTAAATATTCCCCTTGAAAATCAATAGGTTAATTTTGATTGGCTTTTATAGACTCCACCCACTTTTCTGAATATTAATCCCAGTCACCCAGTAACCAACTGTGCAAAGTTTGACAACCCTACCATTAACAGTGTAAGAATAGCTGCTGTTTACATTTTCCCAGTAAAATTTGTATTTGTCTCAGCCCACTTATGACCCGGCGTTGCCCGCTTATGTATTTGGCTGGTGTTGGCTGTGCTTACTTTTCTAACCCTTAACACACAATTAATCAATTACCAAGTTTGTGATCTGTGTGATGTTTGGCATCAATAATTGCCAACTTTTCTAACCCTAATGCACAATTAATCAATTACTCAATTACCAAGTTGGTGAGCTTTGCGGTGTTTGGCATCAATAATTTGCATTGAAATGAAACAAATCTAATTGGCTGTTTGTGGCTCCACCCCCTTTCTGAAATTGAACCCTAGTCACCCAATGATCAACTGTACCAGGTTTGAGGCTTGTGCCATTAACCGTGCAAGAATGGCAGCAATGTGAATATTCCCCTTGAAAATCAATAGGTTAATTTTGATTGGCTTTTATAGACTCCACCCACCTTTCTGAATATTAATCCCAGTCACCCAGCGACCAACTGTGCAAAGTTTGAGAACCCTGCCATTACCAGTGTAAGAATGGCTGCAATTTACATTTTCCAGTGAAATTTGTATTAGTCTCCGCCCCCTTTTTGGTTATGGGAATAAAAAGTATCCTATACTTTATTCCAGGTAATGTACTATGTGTGTGCCAAATTTCATTCAAATCCATTTAGCCATTTTTGCGTGATCGAGTAACAAACATCCAAACATCCAAACATCCGAACTTTCCCAATTATTATATTAGTAGGATATATATACAGGATCTTCTCAAAAAATGAGCATATTGTGATAACGTTCATTATTTTCTGTAATGTACTGATAAACATTAGACTTTCATATATTTTAGATTCAAATACACACAACTGAAGTAGTTTAAGCCTTTTATTGTTTTAATATTGACTAGCCGACCCGCGGCGTAGCATACGCTGCACAAGAGGGTAGAGGGCAGGAAGGGGGTATTGGGCACAGCAGCGGGGAGGGGGATTGGACCCCCCCCCTCAACTGGGTCCCCCATGTGTGCTCTACCTCCAGCTTAAGCTCAGCAGGAACCCCCCCCCCCCTCACCTGGGTCCCCCATGTGCGCTTCCCCTCCTGCTTAAGCACAGTAGCAGCCACCACTATTACTAAGAGGCAGCGGGCGGGGATGACTCACCTCTTCCATGTTCCATCGTGCGTTCCACTGTCGTCTCTTCCTGCAATGCCGCACACTGTATTGGTGTAATTTACCTTCTTAAAACAGAAGGAAATCTGCAATAATTCAGCTATAAGTGAACATTTGTGGTTACCCACAATGCACTGCTACTAAATATGCAAATTATCCCTTTTCCCCCTTGGTAAGCCAAGCAAGCACCCAGAGCTACTGGTGTATAGCAAGCATATACTTTCAAATTTACACAGTCATATCAAACCCACATGTAAACAACCTGTTTCAGACTTTTAGTCCTCATCAGTACATGGCAAGGAATGGCTGTATGAGATAGGGCTTGGACCAGTACAATAGAGTAACCAAGCAGCTCAGGGTGACCCAAACCACTCGGAATGTATAGGGGATAAAAGGGACCAAAAAGACCTCCTACTAAAAAAAAGCAAAGCTTGGTGTAATTTGCCTTCCTAAAACAGAAGGAAATCTGCAATAATTCAGCTATAAGTGAACATTTGTGGTTACCCACACTGCACTGCTACTAAATATGCAAATAATTCCTTTCTCCCTTAGTAAGCCAAGCAAGCATCCAGAACCACTGGTGTATAGCAAGCCTATAGCTTTAAATTTTACACAGCCATATCAAACCCACATGTGACAGCCTGTTTCAGACTTTTGGTCCTCATCTGTACATGGCAAGGATTGATGTGGATGTGTGAGATAGGGCTTGGACCAGTACAGCAGAGTAATAGGCATGGTCGGAAGAGCCCATTTCCGTTTCCGGGACAATTCCGCATGCCGTCATACCAGAATTCCGCATACCGGCACATTCCGGCGGTATTCCGTGTAATTCCGCGGTATTTTCCGTAATTTTTATCCGGACTTCCGTAACTTTCGAATGATTGTGTCTATGTTGTCTATTGTCAATAAAGTTGTTGTATATTACGGAAAACGTGATTGAAAAGTGTACTTTGGTAAATGTATGCCTTTTTTTACGGAAATGCTGGTTTTATGTATGCGCACTGTTTGGGGGTGTATGTGTATATGCTGCGATCACTCGGAAACGGCTTGACCGATTTGAACGAAAGTTGGTATACAGATTCCTCACTACCTAGGATGATATATTCTGGGGTCTCGTGTACCCCCTGCACACCTGGGCGGAACCACAAACAGCCAATCAGATTTCCTTGCTAGATAAACAGCTTCCATTCAACACATTTCTGATCATGATTGGTCAATTCATTCCAATTCCGATTTTTCCGGAATTCCGTATTATTCCGCATTCCGGTTTGAAATTTCCGGATTCCGCGGAACAATGCGTAAATCCCAATTCCGGCAGAATTTTGGTATTTTAGCTTCCGCGGTTTTCGGAAGCTCATGCCTGCAGAGTAACCAAGCAGCTCAGGGTGACACAAATCCCTCGGAATGTATCGGTGGATAAAAGGGACCAAAACGATATTCTACTAAAAAAAATCAAAGCTTGGTGTAATTTGCCTTCTTAAAACAGAAGAAAATCTGCAATAATTCAGCTATAAGAGAACATTTGTGATCACCCACAATGCACCGCTACTAAATATGAAAATTATTCCTTTTCACCCTTGGAAAGTCAAGCAAGCCTACAGCTTTAAGTTTTACACAGTCATATCAAACCCACATGTGACAGCCTATTTCAGGCATTTGGTCCTCATCAGTACATAGCAGGGATTGATAAGGCTGTATGAGATAGGGCTTGGACAAGTACAAAAGAGTAACCAAGCAGCTCAGGGTGACCCAAACTACTAAGAATGTATAGGAGGATAACAGAGACCAAAAAGCCCTCCTACTAAAAAAAAAAGCAAGGCTTGGCGTAATTTTCCTTCTTAAGACAGAAGCAAATCTGCAATAATTCAGCTATAAGTGAACATTTGTGGTTACCCACAATGCACTGCTGCTGAATATGCAAATTATCCCTCTTTGCCTTAGGTTTGATATGACACTACTTCTTCTTCTTGCTTGGACCAGCCCCTTCTTCTTGCTTGGACCGGCCCTGGGGGCAGGGCATTACTTCTTCTTCTTGCTTGAAGGTTGAGGCACTTACTCTATTATATATATAGATGCTTGGACCAGCCCCTTCTTCTTGCTTGGACCGGCCCTGGGGGCAGGGCATTACTTCTTCTTCTTGCTTGAAGGTTGAGGCACTTACTCTATTATATATATAGATGATTTTGGCATACAGCTCATGAAAACCCAAATTTCCTATCTCAAAAAATTAGCATATTTCATCTGACCAATAAAAGAAAAGTTTTTTTAAAACAAAAAATGTCAACCTTCAAATAATTATGTTCAGTTATGCACTCAATACTTGGTCGGGAATCTTTTTGCAGAAATGACTGCTTCAATGCGGCGTGGCATGGAGGCAATCAGCCTGTGGCACTGCTCATGTGTTATGGAGGCCCAGGTTGCTTCGATAGCGACCTTAAGCTCATCCAGAGTGTTGGGTCTTGCGTCTCTCAACTTTCTCTTCACAATATCCCACAGATTCTCTATGGGGTTCAGGTCAGGAGAGTTGGCAGGCCAATTGAGCACAGTAATACCATGGTCAGCAAACCATTTACCAGTGGTTTTGGCACTGTGAGCAGGTGCCAGGTCATGCTGAAAAAGGAAATCTTCATCTCCATAAAGCTTTTCAGCAGATGGAAGCATGAAGTGCTCCAAAATCTCCAGATAGCTAGCTGCATTGACCCTGCCCTTGATAAAACTCAGTGGACCAACACCAGCAGCTGACATGGCACCCCAGATCATCACTGACTGGGGGTACTTGACACTGGACTTCAGGCATTTTGGCATTTCCCTCTCCCCAGTCTTCCTCCAGACTCTGGAACCTTGATTTCCAAATGACATGCAAAAGTTGCTTTCATCCGAAAAAAGTACTTTGGACCACTGACCAACAGTCCAGTGCTGCTTCTCTGTAGCCCAGGTCAGGCGCTTCTGCCTCTGTTTCTGGTTCAAAAGTGGCTTGACCTGGGGAATGTGGCACCTGTAGCCCATTTCCTGCACGTGCCTGTACAGGCCCAGAGGTGCCTGGCTCTTCTACTGACCACATATGCTATTGCTCCGTTGTTATTGCCTGATGAAGCGGGATCAAACCTGCGAAATGCGTTGCATATTTGGAGTTCATAAATAAAATATATTGACTGTGTTTACTACAGTCGTTGTGTGTCTACTTGGAGGAGGTAAGTCCACCACTACCTCCTCTATTTACCAAGAATTTGTTTTTTAAGCTCATTTAGCTTCCTTTTATCCTTTTGGCGCCTCTGTTCTCCTGCATAACGTGCCTGTACACGGTGGCTCTGGATGTTTCTACTCCAGACTCAGTCCACTGCTTCCGCAGGTCCCCCAAGGTCTGGAATCGGGCCTTCTCTACAATCTTCCTCAGGGTCCGTTCACCTCTGTTAGAATTTAAGTAGGCCTCAGTTACTTGGCCTGAGTTTAGGGAAAAGGCTTGTCCGCAGTGTATATCTTTAAAATAAATAGAGGTTTTGTGATGCAGGCAGAGGGATCTCAGTGTCTGCTTGAATAAACAAGCCGATACTGAGAACATCGGAGAACATGTTCCTAAAAGAAGGCCACCGGCCTACACTTACCTCAACACGTACACCACAGGAACAGTAAACATAGGCCGTGTTTACCAAAATACCAAATTCCAGGAAGTAAAGGAAAGGTGACATTAAATATTAATCGAGTAGGTGGGTATTATGATACCACGAGATACCACGAGGGGGCTCAACCAATAGTCTGGTCTAGGGGAGGGCGAAGATGATGTCACATTTAACTCTTTCCTAGTCGGTATTAAAACCGAGGTGGGCCATCAGAGCTCACTCTGCTTCTTACTTTCACACTAGCTCTAAATGCTGACTAGGACCTCTAAGTATTTTCATTCTATATGTTAGCTGATATAATGTATGCTGTACATAGGTAGTCTAGTGTAACGTAGTTTAGAAAGAAGGTACCTGATTGACTCCAGCAGGAAGTTTAATTAAGAAGCTTGTAACGCAACATGAAGATTGGCGTGGCTAGGATATGATGAACTGTATCTATCTGTATTTCTGTTTCCTGAATAAATAACGTGAATATTGAAGAAGCATGAGAAAGTCTATCTCCTGCTTGCTGTGATGAGTCGTGTGTGCAACTCTTGCTGATGAGTTGCTGGTGCCGGAAAAAGGTGATTAGAACAGCTTATAACAACCTCTTCTCGTTGTGCAGAGTTTTCTACCACACTTTTTCCTTCCCATAGACTTCCTACTGAGGTGCCTTGATACAGCACTCTGGGAACAGTCTATTCGTTCAGAAATTTCTTTCTGTGTCTTACCCTCTTGCTTGAGGGTGCCAATGATGGCCTTCTGGACAGCAGTCAGGTCGGCAGTCTTACCCATGATTGCGGTTTTGAGTAATGAACCAGGCTGGGAGCTTTTAAAAGCCTCAGGAATCTTTTGCAGGTGTTTAGAGTTAATTAGTTGATTCAGATGATTAGGTTAATAGCTCGTTTAGAGAACCTTTTCATGATATGCTAATTTTTTGAGATAGGAATTTTGGGTTTTCATGAGCTGTATGCCAAAATCATCAATATTAAAACAAGAAAAGGCTTGAACTACTTCAGTTGTGTGTAATGAATCTAAAATATATGAAAGTCTAATGTTTATCAGTATATTACAGAAAATAATGAACTTTATCACAATATGCAAATTTTTTTAGAAGGACCTGTATATATGAGCTAATAAAATATTGGAAGATAGAACACCTTACAAATGTTAAAACAAAAAAGAAAATCATAACTCACTGGTTACACTAACATTAAGAGTTATAGAAGAAATAATAAAAAAAAAAATAACTTTTCACTATTCAGAACCATAAAAGAGGTTTTTGAACCAGTGAAAGAAGAAAATATTTTTTTGGGAAAACAGAATTAGATCTGACATTAGAATAGTAGAACTAATGGGATATAACATAACAAAGATAAAAAACTGCAAATTCTGCAAAAACTGCAGATTAGTACATGCTATTTTCATCAAAGCTCACCAGTAATTATTTGATCCATTCCTCCAGTCTTCTGACACCCGCATATAATAACTATGCATTTTATCTGACAGCTCAGTGCTAATGGTTAGAGATGGGCCGAACCTCCGATTTTAGGTTCGCGAACCGGGTTCGCGAACTTTCGCGTAACGTTCGGTTCGCGTTAAAGTTCGCGAACCGCAATAGACTTCAATGGGGATGCGAACTTTGAAAAAAACAAAAAAATTATGCTGGCCACAAAACTGATGGAAAAGATGTTTCAAGGGGTCTAACACCTGGAGGGGGGCATGGCAGAGTGGGATACATGCCAAAAGTCCCGGGGAAAAATCTGGATTTGACGCAAAGCAGCGTTTTAAGGGCAGAAATCACATTGAATGCTAAATGACAGGCCTAAAGTGCTTTAAAACATCTTGCATGTGTATACATCAATCAGGTAGTGTAATTAAGGTACTGCTTCACACTGACACACCAAACTCACCGTGTAACGCACCGCAAACAGCTGTTTGTGTAGTGATGGCTGTGCTGGACTGGTGCGCACCATGGCGAGAGTGCAGGTTTTGGTGGCTTTACAGCCCATATGGTCGCCTGGCTGATGTAGCTGAATGACAGAACAGTGACTGTCCAGCTGATCAAATTTGGTCTGACCACAATGAAGCAACGACCTTATTATCTTTTGTGTGCCCCCCGAGACACTCATCTAGGCGCCGGTCATTGCTTCATTGTGATACGCAAGCCCCTTCACCACGGCAAGGTAATGATCACGAAGGGGAATGGGCGCATGTACATGCCTTTTCTTTTGTTGTTGCAGCTGCCCGCAGTGCAGCCAGAAAAATTAGGCAGTCATGTACACGCACCAGAAAAATTATTACAGCGGCCGCTGCTAGCAGCGGCCTAAAAAATTCAGCAATCTGCCTGGAGTCCCGGACCCTGTTGGTGGTGGCGGAGAAGGTAGTCAAGCGGCCTGCAGGCAGACATGCTGTGTGGAGGGACTGGGAGCGACTTAGTCTTCTTGGGGCAGCCCAGGCAGCCAGTCACACGGCGTGCAGGCAGAGATGCTGTGTGTGCGGGGACTGACTTAGTCTTGGGGCGGGCAGCAGCCCTCCGGGATCCATGCCTCATTCATTTTGATAAAGGTGAGGTACTTAACACTTTTGTGATTTTGGCGACTTCTCTTCTCTGTAACAATGCCTCCTGCTGCGCTGAAGGTCCTTTCTGACAGGACGCTTGCGGCAGGGCAGGAGAGAAGTTGGATGGCAAATTGGGACAGCTCTGGCCACAGGTCAAGCCTGCGCACCCACGTCCTGACAATCTTGGGAGGTGATGGGACGTGCCTTCTTCCGAGCACTGTACTGTGGGCCAGGTCCACACGAAATTACATTTACACGACCTCGCGCAGACCTGCCGGGTGGCCTTCCTCTGGCTCTGGCACTACCTCTTCCTCTACCAGTTTTGTCCATATCGGGTATGCACGGAGTGGTATATCACACTGCGTGCACTCACGTAGGTAGGTGGGTTCACGTAACTGCACAGGTATGCGCACTGATGCGGTGGGTTCACTGAACACAACAGGTATGCAGTGGCGGGTTCACTGAACACAACAGGTATGCAGTGGCGGGTTCACTGAACACAACAGGTATGCAGTGGCGGGTTCACTGAACACAACAGGTATGCAGTGGCGGGTTCACTGAACAGGTATTCAGTGGCGGGTTCACTGAACAGTACAGGTATACAGTGGCGGGTTCACAGAACAGGTATGCAGTGGCAGGTTCACTGAACACAACAGGTATGCAGTGGCGGGTTCACTAAACAGGTATACAGTGGCGGGTCCACTGAACAGAACAGGTATGCAGTGGCGGGTTCACTGAACACAACAGGTATGCAGTGGTGGGTTCACTGAACAGGTATGCAGTGGTGGGTTCACAGAACAGGTATGCAGTGGTGGGTTCACAGAACAGGTATGCAGTGGTGGGTTCACAGCACAGGTATGCAGTGGTGGGTTCACAGAACAGGTATGCAGTGGTGGGTTCACAGCACAGGTATGCAGTGGCAGGTTCACTGAACAGGTATGCAGTGATGGGTTCACAGCACAGGTATGCAGTGGCAGGTTCACTGAACAGGTATGCAGTGATGGGTTCACAGCACAGGTATGCAGTGGTGGGTTCACAGAACAGGTATGCAGTGGTGGGTTCACAGCACAGGTATGCAGTGGCAGGTTCACTGAACAGGTATGCAGTGATGGGTTCACAGAACAGGTATGCAGTGGCAGGTTCACTGAACAGGTATGCAGTGGTAGGTTCACAGTACAGGTATGCAGTGGTGGGTTCACAGAACAGGTATGCAGCCAGCCAGGAACAAGTTAAGCCTAACTAATCTTTCCCTGAGAGACAGTCTGCAGCAGCTCGCCCTACTCTCACTAACGCAGGCAGCACACGAGTGACCGTAATGGCCGCCGCTGCCTGCCTTATATAAGGGGGGGTGGGGCTCCAGGGGCTAGTGTAGCCTAATTGGCTACACTGGGCCTGCTGACTGTGATGTAGAGGGTCAAAGTTGACCCTTAAGGTGCATTATGGGGCGAACCGAACTTCCGCAAAGGTTCGCCAGCGGGACGCGAACTCGAACCACCGAAGTTTGCGTGGAACCGTTCGCCGGCGAACCGTTCGGCCCATCTCTACTAATGGTTTCCACATCAGATGTGTTGAGATCTGCAGTGTGCAAGGTATTGATGGCAGGTGCTTAAATAGTGTTCACTCTGTCATCTCTAATTGCCTCAACCAAACCACAGAAGAACCTCCCCTCACTTCATCCACCAGCATTTCCCCAAAATATTTACAACACAGCAGTAAAACAAGATCCTTTCTGAGACTTGCAGTGCTTGGAAATAAAGGGCATTAACACCAAACTTAAAAGATACAGCAAATGTGAGATTAAATTATCTCAATATTTCTGAGATGAACATAGGTTCATAAATATTCTCTGATTAAAAATTAAAGTAAATTAAGGGCTTTAAAGGATACCCAAGGTGACCTGTGACATATTAGATAGACATGTGTATGTACAGTGCCAAGCACACAAATAGCTATGCTGTGTTCCTTTTTTTCTTTCTCTACTTGAAAGAGTTAAATATCAGGTATGCAAGTGGCTGACTCAGTCCTGACTCAGACAGGAAGTGACTACAGTGTGACCCTCACTGATAAGTAATTCCAACTATAAAACACTTTCCTAGCAGAAAATGGCTTCTGAGAGCTGGAAAGAGATAAAGAGTCAATAGTTCATAGATCTTAGCTCTGGCATACTTCAATGAAGTCATTAAGCAAAAACAATAAACCAGTTAAAACTTAAAAGTAGATTTAAACATGAAATATGACTGTGGAATATCTTATAAAGTCATTTTTAGGAGAAGGAATATAGATACAATTGTTTATTTCATTAGTTTATTTCCGCCTCGGGTGTCCTTTAACACCAAACTTAAAGGGGCACTTAAGTCTGTGGGAAAAAATGAGTTTTACTCACCTGGGGCATCCAGCAGCCCCCTGCAGCTGTATTGTGCCCACGCCGATTCCATCCGATGCTCCTGGCCCCGCCGGCAGCCACTTCTGGTTTCGGCGACAGGAGCCATCAGGCCGGGAACGCGAGTGATTCTTCGCGTTCCCAGCCACAATAGCGCCCTCTATGCTGCTATATGCTATGTGCTATATGCTATAGCAGCATAAAGGGCACTATTGTGGCCGGGAATGTGAAGAATCACTCACGTTCCCTGCCTGTCGGCTCCTGTCGCCGAAACCAGAAGTGGCTACCGGCGGGGCCAGGAGCATCGGATGGAATCGGCGTGGGCACAATACAGCTGCAGGGGGCTCATTTTTCCCACAGACTTAAGTGCCCCTTTAAAAGATACAGCAACTGTGAAAATAAAAGTATCTCAATATTTCTGAAATGAACATAGGTTCAAAAATAATCTGTGAATAAAATCAATAGGTGAGGGCTTAAAAACAAGCATCATGTTTTGATGTTGAGTACGTCTTGCATGTAAGTACAAAAAAGTTTAAAAAATACAACAAATGTAAGAATAAAAATACCTTTCTGAAATATAAAATAAATGTTTTAATAAAATATATGCTTATAAATATTCTGCAGTAATTGTTATGAAACCCAGTTTTCTATTTGGCTGTGGTCAGAGGTCTAACCTACGTAGGAAAAAGGTAAAGATGGAAAGCCTCCATGTTTCACCAAATTCTAGTGTCCCCCACCAGACAACGCATCTGTTAACCGTTTGTACCTTCTGCCTATGGGTACATGCACTGTACCTATTCAAAATGATGTGAACAAAACATCTCTTGATATAAATGTTGATACAAATGTTGAAACAAAGACTTAATCCAACTGTAAGAAAAATAGATATGAATACTGATGACCCGTGGCAGAACTTAGTAAGCATTTGAATGGAAATAGAGAAAATAAAAATGGTATGATATACTGTTTGAGGTATCATGACATGGTTGAATTTTTATTAAGATGATCCACTAAGGTTTATATACAGTTCTGCTTATATTTTCATACATTTGCAGGTGTCCCTCTCGTGCACAATTAAGGCACTGTACTGGGCATCTGAGATGTTTAATCCATGTGGTATTTGTAAGTGCAATTATATCATTTTACAAAGTGGTCCATTGAAACTGGAATGGAATTAGGTCACTTGGAAAGAAAGACCTTGAATAACCTCGGTAACTAGAATTATGCACTATTTTTAGAGATGCATACACTGTCAACCTGGCCATCACCTGCATCATCACATACAGTAATCACATGATGTGATCATTAATGATTGTTTTAAAGGCATCAGCAGGATGTCTTCTATGTAAGATTTTTCTGTGCTTTGGCTCCAAACAGTAAATTGGTGAAAGGTATAGAGATTCAATTCCTGGAAAATGTTTGGTTGAAGTTGTGGATAGTTAATGAGGAGTTACAACCTCTTTTTTGTTGTGGTTGTTGTTGTTGCTATTGTATGTTCTTATTTGTGAGAATATCTATTACTTCCTGACCACTTAAGTACCAGCGGTCTCAGCCCCCTTAAGGGATACCCGAAGTGACTTGTGACATGATAAGATAGACATGTGTATGTACAGTGCCTAGCACACAAATAACTATGCTGTGTTCCTTTTTTTCTTTCTCTGTCTGAAAGAGTCAGGGCGGCTCGGTGCGGCGGGTAGCGGCGAATTGGCGGGTGGCGGCGGCAATCGCATACTACACGCAGCTAGCAGAGTGCTAGCTGCGTGTAGGGAAAAAAAATTATGCAAATCGGCCCAGCTGGGCCTGAGAAATTCTCCTGCGCAGGTTACCCCGAGCTGAGCTCGGGATAACCGGCAAGGAGGTTAAGGGTCAGAGACCACTGGAACCATAAATGGAGTAATACCAATGAATCGCCACACATACCCCCCACAACCACCCTCCACTCCACACACTGGGAACCTCAGGCCACCCCCTCTGCCATCTCTTATGACGGCAGAGCTCTGAGAGCCGATCAGGAGTTGCTTTCATTGGCTCCGGACCGTGTGATCAATGTAAGCCAAAGGGAGTTGCTTACATTGATAGACAGGGTCAGGAGTCAAGGAAATCAGCTTCTGACCCGCTAATAGGGTTCTGCCATCATAGAGATAGCAGAGCAAGTGAGCTGCGGTGGGCAGAGAGACACCATTGGTGGGAGCGACAGGAAACGCGGCAACGGGGAGCTGAAATCTACACCCTGGCAGCCAAAACAGCATCGAAACAGGGCAGAATTTTTACTAGTGTCATCCTGAACAGGTTAAAGTGGGATTATGTACCCAAAACTAAAATTTCAGCAACTTTACGGTGCCCATACATGGTACATAATTTTCATTTTTTTTCGATTAGATACTTTTGTTTGATTATTCCATTAGATCGAATATAAAGATTTTTCCAATATGTCCGCTCTGATTTTGACCAGAAATAAGCAAACTTCTACTGCTCTCTGGAGTGAAAATAAACAATTGTCCACACAAGGAATACTTGGGAATGCTTTCAAGTGTTCTTTTATGTAACTAAAGGTGCGTACACACATGCGACTATAGTCGTTTGTAACGATCGTTCCCCGATCTTTACCAACGACGATCGTTACAAAAAACGAACCACCGACTATTAAGGCAAACGACGAACGAGCCAAATCGCTACAAAAGAAAGTTCTGTCTCGGCGGATTTTAACCAACGACGATCGTTTGCAAAAGTAGTACATCGTTGGAAACGATCGTTCGTACTAGGCTTGACATGCGCATTTCACTATTTCTCCATGGAACTTCTCATTTTTATGCGCAGGCGCAATAGTTGCTTTCTGTGATGTAACGTTCGTTCTAACGATCAGATCGTTACACACATTTTAAAACTACCTTTACTTAGGTCGTTCTTTCATCAATTAAAAGTTCGTTCGTCGTTCTTAACGAACGATCGTTGTCGCATGTGTGTATGTAGCTTTAGAGTATGAGGAGGATTCCCATTGGTTTCATAAAAAAACAATTGGCAGTCCTAGCTGGACTTTTAAAGATGATTTGGGAAGCTTGCTATGGTTTGTATAGCTAGTGTTTCTGGTGGCGTGGAGTAGTGCATGTGGTACCATTGCGGGGGATATTCACTCAAGGTATCCAAAGATATTGGCACAGGACCATTCTGGAGATATTGGTGTGTGTAAAGATCTCCTCTGTGGGGTCTGTTTTGTCTTCAGACACTACTGCAGCCAGACTCTGCTGGGTGCTATTTGCAGAGTTTTTCTGACATTCACAATGAATGATCTGTCCATTTGCATTTCATTCGCATTTCATTATGGTATAGCCTGCTATTCTGAATCCAAGTGCTATGCTGTTTGCATGAGTATGCATGAACTTATGAGATGCAGGCTAAGTGAATGCAGCCTAAGTGAATGCAGATTGCTGCCTTGTCCTTTTGCAGGCTTGTCTCTGATTGGTGCGTTCATCCATAAATGTCACTTCCTGGGTCTGCTTCTCTGCCCGACATTTTGTTAGTCTTTGGACTGCAAGTCCTGGGTCAGACTTTAGTTAGATCCAAGTGCATTGAACCCGGCAGGATCCCGGTCTATTTGCACATAGATAGAGTTATATTTGTATATTATTGTGTATATTGTAATTGACCTTTTGCTTGTTCCTGACCATTCTCAGTCACCAGTGGGCCCTTGCCACTGGTGAGGTTATTTCTTATTAGTATATTGTAAATATTCTGCGATAGCTCTCAGATCGTAGTCAGTTCTGTGTGTGGATGACCCGGGAGGTAACCGGGGAGTTCACACTTAGCTAGATTTGTTATTTTTGTTGGTTTTGTGATATATATTGGTTCATTGCCAATATATACACATACTGGTGCTTCTTTGTTATTTTCATTATTGTATTAGTGTGTTCAACTCCTGTTTGTTTGAATACTCTGCCACCAGTGGGCTCCTCCCACTGGGGCTCCTCCCACTGGGGCTACCGCCTTTACTGTGCACTAAACACATGTATTTCTCACAAGAAATAAAGTATACTGACTTGTATTATCTTGTACTTTTGTATTGCTCATTGCTGCTTCAGCTTTGTGCAATTTCTGGCTGACATGTATGCATGCTCTGTGAATGAATGTCTGTTTCCTTAAAGCCTATTATCAGTTTGACAGACATTCATCTGATCTCTTGCAGATCTGTTCCTGTTCTTGTCCTGTTAATGTATTGCTCATTGCTGCATTCGCATTGTGCAATTTCTGTCTGTCTGTGGATGGTTCAGGGGATTAGTCTTGCTGTGCCCCACAGCTCCACCTGCTGGCTGGAATTGCTCCTCTCCAGGTGTATTCCATTACTGGGCTCCTCTGTCTGAAACGCTTGTGGAAATTTCCTCAGAGTCAGCGTACACGCTGTGCGCTGACCGTGGAGATCGTTCCCGCAATCGTTACATTGTGTACTAACAAAAATCCGTTTTCTGTCGCAGTGTGTGCCATTGACTTTTCCTGCAAGTGGCTCATAGGCCTGGTGCACACCAAAAACCGCTAGCAGATCCGCAAAATGCTAGCAGATTTTGAAACGCTTTTTGTTATTTTTCTATGGCGTTTTGCTAGCGTTTTGCGGATTGCTGCAGCGGATTTCAGTATAGTAGATTTCATATATTGTTACAGTAAAGCTGTTACTGAACAGCTTCTGTAACAAAAACGCCGGCAAAACCGCTCTGAACAGGTGTTTTTCAGAGCCTTTTGCGTTTTTCCTATACTTAACATTGAGGCAGAAACGCATCCGCAATCCAAAATCTGCTGCAGCCCGGGAGTATGCGTTTCTGCAAAACGCCTCCCACTCTGGTGTGCACCAGCCCATTGAAATACTTTACCCTAGCGGATCCGCACCCGCAGGCGGATCGCAAACCGCAGCGGAAACGCTCTGGTGTGCACTAGGCCTTAGAGGGGAAATAAAACTTTATTCCTCTTTAGGAATAAACTTTAGGACTCAGCCAGGGCCAGGGAGTTGTGGACTGGGTGATGAATGATGGTGTGTGCTGTGGATTGGGGGGGGGGGGGGGGGTGATGGCAGGCTGGCAGCAAGCAGGGAGTTGTGAGTAATGGACAGTGGACACAGATGGACAGTGTGTGTTGGGGCCCACAACAAATCCCTGTCTGGCTGGCACCTTCTAGCTAGTGATGCTCAAATGTCTCGATCCACGAATTCGGCAACCACGGCCATTGTTAAAAAAAAAAACGGCGTGATTGGTTCCATATTATGAAATGCATCCACGCCACGATGCTGACTTTTGGTCGTGAACGAGGCAATCAAGGCCGGATCCATGGCCGGATCCGGATTTTCTTTTAACGTTAATAGCAAAGCTCCCATACAAGCTACAATCCCCAAATTACATGGATTATCAAGGTGATAAGGGGCTACAACTTAAACAAAAAAAATTCAAAAATATTTTTTTGTTTTTGAGAAAATGGATTTTAAAGTGAAATCAACACTTTTAATGGGGCTATTAATTGGTAATAAGTGGTTCTAAACAGGGAAATACACGTTAAGCAATCACAGAGGTAAAGGTGAGTCCCAATGGCACTTGGAGGTGATGGTACCACTGGAGGGGGATGAGTGGCTGATGCCAAAAAGACCCAGAGAGGTTTTTGAATTTTTTTTTTTTGGGGGGGGGGGGGGGGGTTTGCAGCGATTAGCAATGACACAACAGCAGAGTTGTCAGTGGACCTGGGAAATAAAACTTTATTCCAACTTCCAAAATGTTATAAACATAAACAATGGAGAGAAGGAGAAAGCAGTGGGTGCCGGACACACACAATATCGGCACCCACTGCTTTCCCGGCACCCCTAAATTATAATAAAAGTTGTAATAAAAAAAGAAAAAATATAACACACTGACCGTAATGTTCTGCACGGCATATGTACAACACCACCAGTCTGTCTACCTACATACTTTCTCCTGTCGGACTCAAAGCGCTTGCGAGGCAGCCACTAGAGCGCACTCAGTAGGCAGCAGCAGTGTTAGGGAATCTCACCCAAAGAACTCCTTACTGAATAGGTGTTGGCTTACTGAACAGGCAGAGCCAAGATTCGAACCCAGGTCTCCTGTGTCAGAGGCAGAGCCCGTAACCATTACACTATCCAGCCACTAATGTATCGATAGATACATCTACCTATCTATCTATCTATCTATCTATCTATCTATCTATCTATCTATCTATCTATCTGTTTCAGATTGCAAGATTTTTATGGGTGAGCAGTTGAGTTAATTTACTTTTTAATTATCAATTCTTTATTGACTTAAAACAAGGAACGCGGCACACGTATTCTTGTGCATACCACAGGTGCTCTGTCATGAAAAATGTGGGAGAGTGTTTACGTGGGTCTTAAGAAAAAATACAAGAGTAGGGCAGGAGCCCAATATGGTGCAGTATGTCCGGAACTTGGAAAATGTAATGTAAAAAAGACAACTGGCTACTCACAAACCAGGGTTGCTAAATGCAATCACCTTCTGTAATGCAGGGAGCACCTGTCCCACTCTCGGGTTTTGGGGAAGAGATTTCCTTCTAGGCAAACATGCTGTCTCAAAAGTGAATCAGGGCCAAAGGCCCGATCCTCCAAAGGAGGGTAATACTACTTGTAGGAAAAACTGAATGAGGGTAGTGTATTATCTATATAGATATCCGTATCCTCTATAGTAATATGCAAGACACTGTGTAGAGCGGAGGGAGGACGGGGATAGAAGGGGCGTGTGTGTGCGCGCGCGGTGGGCTTGCGTTCACGAGTGGCGGGCGCACGGGTGCAGGCACAAGCGGCGGTGGGTGCATGCACGAGCGCCTGGAGGAGTACAGACAGACCTAGCCCGTTTTTAAATAGGCTAAGGTTACTAGTAAGAAAATAAAGAGGTAGCTTACCTCAAATGAGATTTCTAGACTTTGGGACAATGTGTTTCATGAGTCTGAGCTCACTTTGTCAGGTCAATAGCATGCTAAGAACACTAAACGATAGAACTCAGGGTACCTGAGTACCAATCCCTCAAAGACAAACTGTCTTAAAATCTATGCAACCATCTTTACAAAGATTTCTGTACAACATTTAAAAGAACACTTTACCTTAAAGAGGAGCTGTCAGCCTTACTATCTCAGTAAAAAAAAACAACAACAAAAAAAACACGTATATAAGTACATTAATACTTGCTCTACTTACATAACATACGTATTGCACTGTCCACATTTCGCTTTTAGTGATTTTTCTATAGCAATAAGAGAAAATTCTTCTTAGCATTTCCCATTTTAACTGTGGCTATTTTGAAGCCAATCCTCATGTAATTTCCTCCCTTACTCTCCTCTGCCTGATTGTGTATGCATTTGCCACCATTCACTGTAGAAAGTGCATTGTTTTAGCATGAGAAGTATTGGCCAATCAGAGAGGAACAGAGGAGTGGGAGGGGAACACAAGAGGGAAAGAGGCTTCAGCGAATCAGGCTGCATTAGTTAAGTCTGAGGGGAAATTAGAGAAGTAAAAAAAGGACAACCCAGCATGCCCTGCAACTTCCTTTTTGTATACCAAATTTTGTGTGTACCAAATAAGAGTCAGGTAAACTGGGGAATGATTATTTATCAACCAGAAAAGTAATAGTGATTTTAACTTTTGGACTCCCTGGTTAGCATCCTTATTACTTGTTCACCAGATAAAAACAAAGAATTGATTTTTGATTTAATGCTCGACAGGTACACTATAAAGGGACAATATTCATGTATGTATTTACCCTAAAGGAACTATTGTGCATCACTTCTTAAATTATCTATTTTCTTTTTCAATTCATCAGTAGAAGATGTCTGTTTTATCATGTTTACAGGCAGCAGTCACAATGCTCAAGGTGCGTACACACATGCGACTATAGTCGTTTGTAACGATCGTTCCCCGATCTTTACCAACGACGATCGTTACAAAAAACGAACCAACGACTATTAAGGCAAACGACGAACGAGGCAAATCGCTACAAAACAAAGTTCTGTCTTGGCGGATTTTTACCACCGACGATCGTTAGCAAAAGTGGTACATCGTTGGAAACGATCGTTCGTACCAGGCTGGACATGCGTACTTCACTTTTTCTCCAAGGAACTTTACAATTTTATGCGCAGGCGCATTAAGTGCTTTTACGTGGTGTAACGTTCGTTCTAACGATGTGATCGTTACACACTTTTTACAACTAACTTTACTTCGGTCGTTCTTTCGTCAATTAAAAGTTCGTTCGTCGTCCTCAACGAACGATCGTTGTCGCATGTGTGTACGTAGCATTAGTAAAGACAGAGTCTGAACAGTATTGAAAAGTGCCGTTGTGGAGTGTTAATACAATTGCATGTCAAACACAAAAAAGAGTTATGGATTTTAAAAGATCTATTTCATTCCAATTCCAGTGACATTTTCTAGAATTGTCTTAAAATTAACACACAAAAACAAACTGATGTTCATCATTAATGAAAAGTTTATGTCCGTCCACAAATGCTTCTTTTTATGGCAGCGCGTATGTCCTGATTTCTCAGGCTGTATATGATGGGATTTAGCAGTGGTACCAAGACAATAAATACGATAAATAAAATTCTGTTCCTGGTCCCAGACTGTCCTCCTATTATTGTCATAAAATAATCTATTATCAAGATTCCATAAAACATGATCACCACTGAGAGGTGAGAGCTACACGTGGAGAAGACCTTCTTCCTTCCAGTGACTGAGGACATTCTAAGTATAGCAAGTAAAATACTCATGTAGCTCCAAATAACTAAAGCAAATGGAATGATTATTACAGGAAAGGACAAAACCAATATTTGTATTTTCAGGGCTGTAGCGTCTGAGCAAGCAAGATTTGCAAGATTAGAATGGTCACAGGCAAAATTGTCAATTACATTCTGGCCACAGAATTGGAGTTGCATCAGAAGACTTAGTGTGATCAGTGCTGAGAGAAACCCAACCGACCAGCAAAAGGCAACCAGGGAGCGCTGAAGAGCATTGCTCATTAGTTTGTTGTAGTGCAGTGGTTTGCAAATAGCCAAGTACCGATCGTAGGACATTGCCGTAAGAAGGGAACATTCACAACTTCCTGAAGCTACGCACAGGTAATTCTGAGCAATGCAACCAGTGATGGAGATCACAGCTCCCTCCATCCATAAGACATGTAGCATGAAAGGGACCATCACACTCACTAAAATCATCTCTGAAAGAAAGAAATTCTTGAGGAAGAAATACATGGGGGTGTGTAGGCTGTTTATGGTTGACATTAATGTAATAAGCACTGCATCGAGGAACATCAGCATAGTGTAGGCCAATAGTATGAAGATGAAGAGAATAGTCTTAAGTCCACCAAGTCCCTGGAACCCCAGCATAAAGAATTCTGTTGAAATATTGTTTGTGTTTATAGTGGAAATTTTGAAGCTGCAAAATAAATTAATAAGGTAATTATAATTGAATCATTGTCTGTACAGTTATGTTATGGAAGGACAACTGAAATGTGTAAACTTACATAGTTACATAGTTATTTTGGTTGAAAAAAGACATATGTCCATCGAGTTCAACCAGTACAAAGTACAACTCCAGCACGCCCCCTCACATACTCCTGTTGATCCAGAGGAAGGCGAAAAACCCCCCACAAGGCATGGTCCAATTAGCCTCAAAAGGGAAAAATTCCTTCCCGACTCCAGATGGCAATCAGATAAAATCCCTGGATCAACATCATTAGGCATAACCTAGTAATTGTAGCCATGGACTTCACCTTCACCGCTTCACCTTGTCTGAGTGAACCAATTTTTTTTTTCACTTTCTGGTTGACTGGTGGATACAGAGATACAGGGTGATTCTCACAGCTGTTTGTTAGTATTGGTAGGAAAACATCTGAAAAGATCTAAAGTGTTACGTATAGGTTGAGGGATTTATGTTAGTTTTAGATAGGAGAGGTCCATTTTAGGCATTGGAGTGTTAGGGGTAGGGTTGGGGGGTGGGTTCAGGGGCAGGAAGTGGGTTAGTGTTAGGTGTAGTTAGGGCAGAATTGGGGGGTTAGTGAAAAGTATAGGTAGGGAAAGTTTTCTATAGGGATCTAGTAAACTGATGATCGTATATCAGTAAAATTACGTTACCAATATTCAAACTATTGGCAACACCAGACCCCTTAAATAAATGAGACAGCTGATGTAAACATACTCCCTGAAGAGATTGGTGTACCCTATTTGCCAGTTGTTCTAGGCACTTTCCCATTAACGTCAGCCTGTGTACCATATACAGGGGCACAGCAGAAGCTTCCCATTCCCCTATGTGTATCTTTGTCCTCCTAATTCCCCAACCTCTGGGTTGCTGAGCATTACTTACCCATCTATGTAATCCACTTTCATCCTCTCTGAGGTCAGATGTCACACCTAGATAGCCAGCCACAGAAATGGGATTTGATTGCCAGGTATGTGTACCATCTACACACTGCACTTTTTTTTTACTGATTAGATGTTCAATTTGATTTCCCTATAATCAAGAAAATATTGATTAAAATTAGAGCCTCAGTTGATTGATTATGATGGAATCTGTGTTTTTGAAATTGTTCATGAACAGGGTTTATAATCAGGGTAAGAGTGGTGGGGTTTGATAGATTTGTAGTTTTGTATGTAAGTGCTTGATATAATGCTTTTGGCGGTGGTGGTTTTACTGAAATCTGGATGGCGGTGCAAGGTAGTGAAAGGATTGCTATTCAGAAATCAGTTTCCAGTCAAGAAGATACTAATCATTCTTCAGTCTAAAGGAAACCAGAGAAGTAGAACAGTAAAGATTTGATACTTAGAGATGGGCCGAACCTCCGATTTTAGGTTCGCGAACCCTGTTCGCGAACTTCCGCGAAAGGTTCGGTTCGCGAAAAAGTTCGCAAACTGCAATAGACTTCAATGGGGAGGCGAACTTTCAAAGTTTTAAAACATTCTATCAACTGGAAAAATGATAGAAAACATGTTTCAAAAGCTCTAATACCTGGAGCCCCACCTAATTGAGTGAAATACACATCACTGCTGGAGGACCCACCCTCCCTCCCTCCTCCAAGCAAGGTCCTTTATACCATTTGCCTACCTACACTAATTAGTTATGGGACAGCTGCTACACACTCTGCTAGGGAAATTTTAATTGGCCACCTCCCTCCTCCCTTCTACCTATTCCCTCCTCCCTCCTACTGGAGGGAGGAGGGTCTCTTCTGCCAGGGAATTATACTATTTTAACAACCAGTATACATCATACCATAGCTGGTACATCATACCATAGCTGGGAATACATACATGAGTATACATCATACCATAGCTGGGGATACATACATGAGTATACATCATACCATAGCTGGGAATCGAACCAAGATCTCACTGTGTGGTGGGCACATCACCCTAAGCACTGTACCACTACAGAAGTAAGTGAAGCTAGCCTAAAATTTAACATTTATGCTCAATGCAATAGAACCATTAGGTTGCTTAAAGGAGAACTGTAGTGAGAGGTATATGGAGGCTGCCATATTGATTTCCTTTTAAGCTATATCAGTTGCCTGGCAGCCCTGCTGATCTATTTGGCTGCAGTAAAAATAATAATCCAAACATTTGTATAGTGCTTTTCTCCTGTCGGACTCAAAGCGCTGAAGAGCTGCAAGCCACAGGGACACGCTCAAGAGGCCACCCTGCAGTGTTAGGGAGTCTTGCCTTAAACTCCTTACTGAATAGGTACTTGACCTAGCCAGGATTCAAACCCTGGTCTCCCATGTCAAAGGCAGAGCCCTTAATCAGTACACTATCCAGCCACTGTAGTGTGAATCACACCAGAAACAAGCATGCAGCTAATCTTGTCAGATCTTACAAAAATGTCAAACACCAGATCTGCTGCATGCTTGTTCAGGGTCTAGGGCTAAAAGTATTGGAGGCAGAGGATCTGCAGGATAGCCAGGTAACTGGTATTGCTTAAAAGGAAATCAATATGGTAGCCTCCATATACATTTCACTACAGTTCTCCTTTAAAGGGAACCTTAACTGAGAATGATATGGATGTTTCCTGTAAACAATACCAGTTGCCTGGCAGTCCAGCTGATCTTTGTGACTGCAATAGTGGCTGAATCACACCCTGAAACAAGCATGCAGCTAATCCAGTCTGACTTCAGTCAGAGCACCTGATCTGCATGCTTGTTCAGGGGATGTGGCTAAAAGTATTAGAGACACAGGATCAGTAGGCGATTCAGGCAACTGGTATTATTTTAAAAGGAAAAATCCATATCCTTCTCCGTTTAGGTTCCCTTTAAGGATTTGTAGCATAAAAGCCAACTCACATTGGCTGGGATTTGAACCTGGGTCTCACTGTATGGTGGACAAGCACACTAACCACAATACCAACTGAAGCTGGCCCGAAATTGCTGGCCTAAAATTTACTATTTATGCTCAATTAGTGTTGGGCGAACACCTAGATGTTCGGGTTCGCGAACGTTCGCCGAACATCGCCGCGATGTTCGGGTGTTCGACCCGAACTCCGAACATAATGGAAGTCAATGGGGACCCGAACTTTCGTGCTTTGTAAAGCTTCCTTACATGCTACATACCCCAAATTTACAGGGTATATGCACCTTGGGAGTGGGTACAAAAGGAAAAAAAAATTGATGGAACAGGAGGAGGGTGGCGCAGGAGGAGAAGGCCACGCTTTGAGACACAACAACCCAGGCCTTGCATGAGGACAAGAAGCGTGCGGATAGCAATTTGCGTTTTGTCGCCATGCAGTCATAAATTTAATACAGATGAGAGGTTCAATAAACAGGGACCGGAAACGCTAACCTATCACAGATGTTCATTGTTCATGTTACTTGGTTGGGGTCCGGGAGTGTTGCGTAGTCGTTTCCAATCCAGGATTGATTCATTTTAATTTGAGTCAGACGGTCTGCATTTTCTGTGGAGAGGCGGATACGCCGATCTGTGACGATGCCTCCGGAAGCACTAAAACAGCGTTCCGACATAACGCTGGCTGCCGGGCAAGCCAGCACCTCTATTGCGTACATTGCCAGTTTGTGCCAGGTGTCTAGCTTCGATACCCAATAGTTGAAGGGTGCAGATGGATTGTTCAACACAGCTATGCCATCTGACATGTAGTCCTTGACCATCTTCTCCAGGCGATCGGTGTTGGAGGTGGATCTGCACGCTTGCTGTTCTGTGTGCTGCTGCATGGGTGTCAGAAAATTTTCCCACTCCAAGGACACTGCCGATACCATTCCCTTTTGGGCACTAGCTGCGGCTTGTGTTGTTTGCTGCCCTCCTGGTCGTCCTGGGTTTGCGGAAGTCAGTCTGTCGGCGTACAACTGGCTAGAGGAGGGGGAGGATGTCAATCTCCTCTTTAAAGTCTCCACAAGAGCCTGCTGGTATTCTTCCATTTTGACCTGTCGGACTCTTTCTTCAAGCAGTTTTGGAACATTGTGTTTGTACCGTGGATCCAGAAGGGTATAAACCCAGTAATTGGTGTTGTCCAGAATGCGCACAATGCGTGGGTCGCGTTCAATGCAGTCCTAGGCCGAAGAGGTCATAGCCTAGGGTCACAAAAACCTGTTTATTTGGGCTATTTCAATGGTAGTGATGGTGACGTACATAAATCTCAGCCATGGCCGTTAGCAACGTCTGAATTTCACGAAATGTCTCATGCAGGTAGAAGACATATTGTTAGACTTGGATTCCAAAGATGGGGTCCCTACATCTCTGCAAACCAGAGTTACAGGGGTCCAAAATTGGTAAAATCCCCCATAGACTTTCATTGCCTCCCTATTTCACTTTCCAAAATCTCACATCTTTTCAAAGGGCAATGGCTCAGCAGTACCAAATTTTCTAGCATTGTAGGGACCCTTAGGGGGAACATGACTGGTGAGTTTCGGGCCCCTAGGCCAAAGAGGTCATAGCCTAGGGTCACAAAAACCTGTTTATTTGGGCTATTTCAATGGTAGTGATGGTGACGTACATAAATCTCAGCTATGGCCGTTAGCAACGTCTGAATTTCACGAAATGTCTCATGCAGGTAGAAGACATATTGTTAGACTTGGATTCCAAAGATGGGGTCCCTACATCTCTGCAAACCAGAGTTACAGGGGTCCAAAATTGGTAAAATCCCCCATAGGCTTTCATTGGGCCTACTATTTACCGTTCCAAAATCTCACACCATTTCAAAGGGCAATGGCTCAGCAGTGGCAAAACTCACCAGTCATGATCCCCCTAAGGGTCCCTACAATGCTAGAAAATTTGGTACTGCTGAGCCATTGCCCTTTGAAAAGATGTGAGATTTTGGAAAGTGAAATAGGGAGGCAATGAAAGTCTATGGGGGATTTTACCAATTTTGGACCCCTGTAACTATGGTTTGCAGAGATGTAGGGACCCCATCTTTGGAATCCAAGTCTAACAATATGTCTTCTACCTGCATGAGACATTTTGTGAAATTCAGACGTTGCTAACGGCCGTAGCTGAGATTTATGTACGTCACCCTCACTACCATTGAAATAGCCCAAATAAACAGGTTTTTGTGACCCTAGGCTATGACCTCTTTGGCCTAGGGGCCCGAAACTCACCAGTCATGTTCCCCCTAAGGGTCCCTACAATGCTAGAAAATTTGGTACTGCTGAGCCATTGCCCTTTGAAAAGATGTGAGATTTTGGAAAGTGAAATAGGGAGGCAATGAAAGTCTATGGGGGATTTTACCAATTTTGGACCCCTGTAACTCTGGTTTGCAGAGATGTAGGGACCCCATCTTTGGAATCCAAGTCTAACAATATGTCTTCTACCTGCATGAGACATTTTGTGAAATTCAGACGTTGCTAACGGCCGTAGCTGAGATTTATGTACGTCACCCTCACTACCATTGAAATAGCCCAAATAAACAGGTTTTTGTGACCCTAGGCTATGACCTCTTTGGCCTAGGGGCCCGAAACTCACCAGTCATGTTCCCCCTAAGGGTCTCTACAATGCTAGAAAATTTGGTACTGCTGAGCCATTGCCCTTTGAAAAGATGTGAGATTTTGGAAAGTGAAATAGGGAGGCAATGAAAGTCTATGGGGGATTTTACCAATTTTGGACCCCTGTAACTCTGGTTTGCAGAGATGTAGGGACCCCATCTTTGGAATCCAAGTCTAACAATATGTCTTCTACCTGCATGAGACATTTCGTGAAATTCAGACGTTGCTAACGGCCATTGTTGAGATTTATGTACGTCACCATCACTACCATTGAAATAACCCAAATAAACAGGTTTTTGTGACCCTAGGCTATGACCTCTTCGGCCTAGGGGCCCGAAACTCACCAGTCATGTTCCCCCTAAGTGTCTCTACAATGCTAGAAAATTTGCCACTGCTGATCAATTGCCCTTTGAAAAGATGTGAGATTTTGGAACTGTAAATAGGAGGCCCAATGAAAGCCTATGGGGGATTTTACCAATTTTGGACCCCTGTAACTCTGGTTTGCAGGGATGTAGGGACCCCATCTTTGGAATCCAAGTCTAACAATATGTCTTCTACCTGCATGAGACATTTCGTGAAATTCAGACGTTGCTAACGGCCATGGCTGAGATTTATGTACGTCACCATCACTACCATTGAAATAGCACAAATAAACAGGTTTTTATGACCCTAGGCTATGACCTCTTCGGCCTAGGACTGCATTGAACGCGACCCACGCATTGTGCGCATTCTGGACAACACCAATTACTGGGTTTATACCCTTCTGGATCCACGGTACAAACACAATGTTCCAAAACTGCTTGAAGAAAGAGTCCGACAGGTCAAAATGGAAGAATACCAGCAGGCCCTTGTGGAGACTTTAAAGAGGAGATTGACATCCTCCCCCTCATCTAGCCAGTTGTTTGCCGACAGACTGACTTCCGCAAACCCAGGACGACCAGGAGGGTAGCAAACAACACAAGCTGCAGCTAGTGCCCAAAAGGGAATGGTATCGGTAGTGTCCTTGGAGTGGGAAAATTTTCTGACACCCATGCAGCAGCACACAGAACAGCAAGCGTGCTGATCCACCTCCAACACCGATCGCCTGGAGAAGATGGTCAAGGACTACATGTCAGATGGCATAGCTGTGTTGAACAATCCATCTGCACCCTTCAACTATTGGGTATCGAAGCTAGACACCTGGCACAAACTGGCAATGTATGCAATAGAGGTGCTGGCTTGCCCGGCAGCCAGCGTTATGTCGGAACGCTGTTTCAGTGCTGCCGGAGGCATTGTCACAGATCGGCGTATCCGCCTCTCCACAGAAAATGCAGACCGTCTGACTCAAATTAAAATGAATCAATGCTGGATTGGAAACGACTACGTAACACTCCCGGACCCCAACCAAGTAACATGAACAATGAACATCTGTGATGGGTTAGCGTTTCCGGTCCCTGTTTATTGAACCTCTCATCTGTATTAAATGTATGACTGCATGGCGACAAAACGCAAATTGCTATCCGCACGCTTCTTGTCCTCATGCAAGGCCTGGGTTGTTGTGTCTCAAAGCGTGGCCTTCTCCTCCTGCGCCACCCTCCTCCTGTTCCATCACGTGTGCTGCTGCTGGGTTAGCGTTACCGGTCCCTTTTCCTGGAACCTCTTATATGTATTACATTTATGACTGCATGCCGACAAAAAGCATGTTACCTGTGCAAAGAAAACAGACATTTCCCACATTTAAAAGACAGTTTTCCCTTTGAAACTTTAAAATCGATTTTCTCAAAAACTATAAGCTCTTGTACCCACTCCCAAGGTGCATATACCCTGTAAATTTGGGGTATGTAGCATATAAGGAGGCTTTACAAAGCACGAAAGTTCGGGTCCCCATTGACTTCCATTATGTTCGGAGTTCGGCTCGAACACCCGAACATCGCGGCCATGTTCGGCCCGAACCCGAACATCTAGATGTTTGCCCAACACTACACGTGACCCGTTCGGCCAATCACAGCGCTAGCCGAACGTTCGGGTAACGTTCGGCTATGCGCTCTTAGTTCGGCCATATGGCCGAACACCATCAGGTGTTCGGCCGAACTCGAACATCAACCGAACAGGGTGATGTTCTGCAGAACCCGAACAGTGGCGAACACTGTTCGCCCAACACTATGCTCAATACAAGAGAAAAAGTAGACAATACAAATAACATTTATATCACACTTTTCTCCTGGTGGACGCAAAGGACCAGCGCTGCAGCCACTAGGGCATGCTCTATAGGCAGTAGCAGTGTTAGGAAGACTTGCCTAAGGTCTCCTACTGAATAGGTGCTGGCTTACTGAACAGACAGAGCTGAGATTTGAACTCTGGTCTCCTGTGTCAGAGGCAGCGCCCTTATCCATTACACCATGCAGCCACTGCTTACAGATATTTAGCCAGACATGGCCTTCTCTTTTGTGTTATTTGTCTTGTCTACTTTTTCTCTTGTATTGAGCATAAATAGTAAATTTTAGGCCAGCAATTTCAGGCCAGCTTCAGTTGGTATAGTGGTTAGTGTGCTTGTCCACCATACAGTGAGACCCAGGTTCAAATCCCAGCCAATGTGAGTTGGCTTTTATGCTACAAATCCTTAAAGGGAACCTAAACGGAGAATGATATGGATTTTTCCTTTTAAAATAATACCAGTTGCCTGAATCGCCTGCTGATCCTGTGTCTCTAATACTTTTAGCCACATCCCCTGAACAAGCATGCAGATCAGGTGCTCTGACTGAAGTCAGACTGGATTAGCTGCATGCTTGTTTCAGGGTGTGATTCAGCCACTATTGCAGTCACAAAGATCAGCTGGACTGCCAGGCAACTGGTATTGTTTACAGGAAACATCCATATCATTCTCAGTTAAGGTTCCCTTTAAAGGAGAACTGTAGTGAAAGGTATATGGAGGCTACCATATTGATTTCCTTTTAAGCAATACCAGTTACCTGGCTATCCTGCAGATCCTCTGCCTCCAATACTTTTAGCCCTAGACCCTGAACAAGCATGCAGCAGATCTGGTGTTTGACATTTTTGTAAGATCTGACAAGATTAGCTGCATGCTTGTTTCTGGTGTGATTCACACTACAGTGGCTGGATAGTGTACTGATTAAGGGCTCTGCCTTTGACATGGGAGACCAGGGTTTGAATCCTGGCTAGGTCAAGTACCTATTCAGTAAGGAGTTTAAGGCAAGACTCCCTAACACTGCAGGGTGGCCTCTTGAGCGCATCCCTGTGGCTTGCAGCTCTTGAGTCCGACAGGAGAAAAGCACTATACAAATGTTTGGATTATTATTATTACTGCAGCCAAATAGATCAGCAGGGCTGCCAGGCAACTGGTATAGCTTAAAAGGAAATCAATATGGCAGCCTCCATATACCTCTCACTACAGTTCTCCTTTAAGCAACCTAATGGTTCTATTGCATTGAGCATAAATGTTAAATTTTAGACTAGCTTCACTTACTTTGGTAGTGGTACAGTGCTTGGGGTGACGTGCCCACCACACAGTGAGATCTGGGTTCGATTCCCAGCTATGGTATGATGTATACTCATGTATGTATCCCCAGCTATGGTATGATGTATACTCATGTATGTATTCCCAGCTATGGTATGATGTATACTGGTTTTTAAAATAGTATAATTCCCTGGCAGAAGAGACCCTCCTCCCTCCGGTAGGAGGGAGGAGGCCAATTAAAATCTCCCTAGCAGAGTGTGTAGCAGCTGTCCCATAACTAATTAGTGTAGGCAGACAACTGAGTCAAATGGTATAAAGGACCTAGCTTGAATGGAGGGTGGGCGGGTTCTCTAGCACTGAAAGCAGTGTGTTTGACAATAACATGTCTGCTGACAGTGAAATGGAGGGTAAAAATTTTGCTCAATACAGCATTATGGGGCGAATCGAACTTCCGCAAAAGTTCGCCTGATGCAGGCGAACGCGAACCCCCAAAGTTTGCCTGGAACCGTTCGCAGGCGAACCGTTCGGCCCATCTCTATTGATACTTACCCGGGGCCTCCTCCAGCCACATAAGCACATCTGGGCCCCTCGCCATTCTCCCGTAGTCTGCCATTCAGCCACAACCAGCAGTGGTAACTGGTTCAGTCACGTCAGCTAGGGTCTTCTGTGCATCCCCAGACCTCCCAGTCATGTGTAAAAGACCCCGACTGACCCGACTGAACCAGTTACCAGGGCTGATTGCGGCTGAACGGCAGACTAAAGGAGGACAGCGAGGGTCTCAGACGTGCTTATGGGGCTGGAGGAAGCCCTGGGTAAGTATCAAATCTTAATTGTTCTATGTCTCTGGTGCACTTAAAGCAAATCTGTAGTGTTGTTTTTTTTTTAAAGAAAAGTCAGATACTTACTTATGGAGAGGGAAGGCTCTGGATCCTATAGAGATTTTCTGTTCCTCTCACAGTTCTGGTGTTACAGCACTGTCCCCAGTTCAAATTTGCCACCTTTTGGACCCCTTGGAAGGCTTCAGAAGCACTAGTGTCCCTGAGTACGTCTGAAGATGAGTGGTTCCATACTGTGCATGCACAAGAGTGTGCTCATGCGTGCGCAGTATGGAGCAGCCCTTCTTCGGAAGCATTAGGGATGGGAGTGCTTCCAAAGACTTCTGAGGATTCCTTGAGGCATATTTGACCAGTTGAGTGAATATATGCAACGGGCTTGACAGCGCTGGAATAAGGGGACCATAAAAGGAAGAGAAGAAGAGAAGACTCTATATGATCCATAGCCTATTTTCACTTTGGTATCAATGCCATAGCTGAAACGCCGCATCCCAGCAGCTGAACGCTCAATTAATACCCCTGAAATCCCGGGGCAAAGTTCTATGACTTTCCAGGTCATAGATTTTGCTACCTGGGGGGAGGGACAGCTTTGCACTGTAGCTCTGCATCTGTTCGCATCAATCTCCGTGGATCTCCGCCTCTTATAGCCCCTCTCAGTGAAAGAAGACTAAGAGGGGCGGGAGAAGGTGGAGATCCACGGAGATCGATGCGAGTAGAGGCAGAGCTACTGCGCAAAGCTCTGCCTCTTCCAGTAAAGTGCCCTGAAATTTGTCCCGGGGATTTAAGGGGTATTAATTGAGCATTTAGCTGCGGGGATGTGGCGTTTTAGCTATGGCATTAATGCTGAAGAAAACTGACAAGTAAAAACAGGTATTTTTGGAGGTTTCAGACTTTCTTTAACCATTTTGGGACTGGCTTCCTAACCCCCCTTAAGGACCAGATGATTTTGCATGGGGGGTGCGTTTAGGGCAGGGGTCTCAAACTCAATTTACCTGGGGGCCGCAGGAGTCAAAGTCAGGATGAGGCTGGGCCACATAAGGGATTTCACAAAAAAAGTCAATCAGCAGCAAACCCCCCCTGAAAGCTCTGCCCCTTCCAGGAAATGCCGGCGGATTGCCCCGGGCGATTTGGGGGCTCTGCAGCCCTCGTTTAGTGGCGGGGATGCGGCGGATTACTTGGGAGCACTGAAGCGAACTATAAGGAAGCTTTTGCCGGCGCGGGCCACAAAATATTGTATCGAGGGCCGCAAATGGCCCGCGGGCTGCGAGTTTGAGACCCCTGGTTTAGGGGGTCAGGAAGCCAGATCCCTAATAGGGCTAGCTGTGCATGGTGTCCTTCTTTTAGCCAGGTGTCCCCCCTGTAGGCAGCAGCCTTTACTCATCTCCAGCGATGAGACGCTGTGGACTCCTCCACTCTGGCTGGCATCCCTGCTCGCACTGACTCTAGGTTCCAGGCTGTGGCTTGAAGTCACCAAGTCCGGACCCGACACTTAACGCAGAGCGAGTGGGGATGCCAGCCGGAGGGGAGCAATGATCACCAAGGGAACGTCAGGAAGGTGAGCAGATCCTTTTCTTCCACTCCTACCACCACTGCTCTAATAGTGATCACTACGATACGCTGGTGATCGTAGTGATCACATGATCAGGTGCCAATCAGCTCCCGATCACTCGGGTGCACATGATCGCGTCGGAAAAGGAAATGCCAGGTGGCGTAAATCCTATGCGGCATCAGGCTTAGACAGCCACAAGTGTGGTGTAGGATTTACATTACGCGGTCCAGAAAAGGTTAAGCGGGCAAAGGGAAATCCATAGTAGCCAGCAGCAACAACGACACTCCTGTTGATTTACTATGGTAGAACATTTAACAATATAAGTGATTTAACCATTTCACCTTGAAGGGTTTTTTAAAGTAATTAAAATGTATTTCATTTTTCTATGGGAAGGTGTATAATAGGGTATTTGGATGTGGTTTTACTTTTTGGCCACAAGATGGAGATACAGAGTTAGTGTGTTATAAAAATAGAAAAAGAATTAAGTGTTTGTATTTGTTTATATTTGTGTAAATACAGGGACGTAGATACTCGTGCTGGGGGAGGTGAAACGTTTTTTAACCTCCTTGCTGGTCTAATTCCCGCCGGCAAGGAGGCAGCGCTGAACTTTTTTTAAATTTTTTTTTAAGCTCTGGGCTCGCTACATGATAGCCGCTGAGCGGCGGCATCCCCCCAGCCACTCCGATCGCCTTCGGCGATCAGAGTAAGCAGGAAATCCCGTTCAGAACGGGATTTCCTGCAGGGCTTTCCCGGTCGCCATGGCGACGGGGCGGGATGATGTCACCGACGTCATGGACGTCGGGACGTCACAGGGAATCCCGATCCACCCCTCAGTGCTTCCTGGCACTGATTGGCCAGGCTGCACAGGGGTCTGGGGTGGGGGGGCGGCTCGGCACGGCGGGTAGCGGCGGATCGGCGACGAGCGGCGGCGATCGAATGTTACAAGCAGCTAGCAAAGTGCTAGCTGCATGTAACAAAAAAATTATGCAAATCGGCCCAGCTGGGCCTGAGAAATCCTCCTGCGCAGGTTACCCCGAGCTGAGCTCGGCATAACTGGCAAGGAGGTTAATACAGGTACTTCTCCAATGGGAGACTTTTTATTTTCTTAGTTATAGTCGACTGGTGACTTATCCAATTAAATCTGCACTGGGTTAATAAGGGGTTTATATCAGGATCATCATTTTAATAATAATCAGCATATACATAACAGTATAGGCACAGTAACAGCTTATACTGTATACACAGTTAGGTCTATACATATTTGGACAGAGACAACTTGTTTTTTCATTTTTAGTTCTGTACACTACCACAGTGAAACAACTGAGATGACGTTGAAGTTCAGACTTTCAGCTTTAATTCAGTGGGGGGAACAAAACAATTGCAGAAAAAATGTAAGGCAACTAAATTTTTTTTACACAATTCCTTTTGGGCAGTAGAATAAAGTGGTGCCTCTCCAAAGATGTATGGATCTAATTGTAGTGGAGAAGAAGAAATCAGCACACACTCTAGCTTGTTTACTATTCAAGCATAGTAGTAGCAGTAGGGTATTGTACCGTGCTAGCCATCAGTAAAAGCAAGAAGTTTTAAATTAGGATAATACCATTTATTGGCTAACTACAAATGAATAAGAATAAGCAAGCTTTCGGCCTTGCAGCCTCCGTAAGCCTGTTACAGCTGTGGACAAGGGCTTGAATAAGGACAAAAACTTTTTATATTGGTATGAGGCTGATGATATTTAAAAACTCTTTCTCAGCCTATATAGCTGAACTTGTGAACTCAGAATTTACAATACCTCTGTCTCAGTCTAACTCCCAGGTCTGTGAGCATGGAGTAAACAAGGAACCTTATCTCAGCTAACAACTTCTCACCCCATTTAGATGTTCTGTTTCACTTAAGGCATCTTAATGACATGTATTTATGCTTGAAAAATATCTGTTTTCCCTTTTGATGTTGCATGTATATAGCTGTCTGTACCACCAGCCTGCAAACTAACAAGATGTAAGCCCGACGAAGGCTGCAAGGCCGAAAGCTTGCTTATTCTTATTCATTTTTAGTTAGCCAATAAATGGTATCATCCTGATTTAAAACTTCTTGTTTACTATTAGTATAGGCACAGAGATAAAGTTGTTACAGTGCAGTAACTGGAGGTTGCAGAAATCAGCACGCATTGCAGCACATTTAGGGCTGGTGCACGCCAAGAGCGCTTCTGAAGTGCTTTTAAAAATGCTAGTGCTTTGAAAAGTGCTTGGCTAATGTATTTTAATGGGATGGGTCAAAACAGCGCAATGTAATTTTCACGCAAACGCGGGTTCTGCAACATTTCTGCACTTGTCTGAGGCAATTCAGCCTCATTGTTTAGTATAGAAAAGTGGAAAATCACTCTGAAAAGCGCTACAACAGAGCGATTTTCCAAAGCATTTTTCTTACAGAAGCGGTTCAGTTCCAGCTCTACTGTAACAAAAAAACGCTACACTAAAAAGCTCCAAAAATCGCTAGGCATGATTAGAAAATTGCTAGGCACATGCCTAGAATTGCTCTGAAAAATCATTTCAAAAAGCGCTGAGTGTCAGTGTATCAGCACACACTTGAGCTAGCTCCTAATGAATATAAACACAAAACACCAGTTTATACTGTACAGATTAGTGATAATCGTAATCAGCTAATTATGATGATGCAATTTCACCTATACATCATTATGATTTGTACATTTAATTGATTTTGTATGGTCATTTGTAATTTCACGTAAAAGTTTGCATACTTTTTGCGTAATTTTGTGCCAACTTTGGCAGTTAATAGCACAGCCCCTATACATGCTACTGACACCAAAATTGCTACACATATTAAGGAGAATCGTGGGTATACGTAAAAAAAAAAATTCCAAAAAGACTTTGCAGTTTTTGAGAACATCGATTTTAACCACTTTACTCCCAGCGGTACGGATTTCTCCGTCCCTTTTTCCACCCTGTTACCACCAAGGGACGGAGAAATCCGTACTTGACACCGCTCCCGACACTGTCCATGCTCCCGCTCGCTCGTCCGTGAGCCCCCGCGCTTGTGCAAAAACCTTTCCTATTTGTTGATCTAAGCCCCTGCAATGATCAGCTGCTTCTACGAGAAGTAGCGCAATCATTGTGACAAAAAAAGTTTCCCAGCCTCCCTAAACTTCCTGCAAGCGTACTTCCTGTACGCTTGCAGGTCACATAAACAAAAACTTACTGTGGCCATCTTGTGACCAAATAGTAAAACTACACCCTAAAGCATTTTTCATATACAAATACATTAGTTATACATTAAAAATTAACTCATTACCCCCCACACTCCCCAATTTGTTTTTTTTTTGTAATTAAAAAAAAAATACATAAATAGTAACCTTAGGGACTGAACTTGTTAAATATTTATGTCAAGAGGGTATAACACTGTTACTTTATAAACTATGGGCTTGTAATTAGGGATGGACGCAAAACTGAAAAAATGCACCTTTATTTCCAAATAAAATATTGGCGCCAAACATTGTGATAGGGACATAATTTAAACGGTTTTATAACCGGGACAAATGGGCAAATACATTTCATGGGTTTTAATTACAGTAGCATGCATTATTTAAAAACTATAAAGGCTGAAAACTGAAAAATAATACCATTTTTCCCACATTTTTTCCTATTTTCCCATTAAAACACATTTAGAATAAAATAATTAATGGCATAATGTCCCACCTAAAGAAAGCCTAATTGGTGGCGGAAAAACCAAGATATAGTTCATTTCATTGTGATAAGTAATGATAACGTTATAGACGAATGAATGGAAGCAGCGCTGAAAGGTGAAAATTGCTCTGGTGCTCAAGGGGTAAAACTCCTCAGTGGTGAAGTGGTTAAAAATGCAAAGAAAAATGTTTTTTAAATTTAGAAAAATAAGTTTAAAAAACATTTTTCTTTGCATTTTTAAAATCAATTTTCTTAAAACCTACAAGGGGCTTGATTCACAAAAGAGTGCTAACTGTTAGCACGGCGGTTTTCGCGCGAATTTTTGCATTGCGCGCGATCGCGAATTTTCGTGCGAAACGATAACGTTTTCGCGCGCAAACGCGAATTTTACCGCGAAATCGATTATCGAAAATTCGCGATCGCGCGCAATGCGAAAATTCGCGCGAAAACGGCCGTGCTAACAGTTAGCACTCTTTTGTGAATCAAGCCCAAGGTCTATTAGGAAAATTATTTTTTTTTGGCTTGTACCCAATATTCTCCTTAACATATGTAGCAATTTTGGGAGCAATCGCATTTATGAGGGCTTTGCTATTAACCAGTAAAGTCAGCACAAACTTAGTGAAATTATGAAAAGTAAAAGTCTGTTAGTGGGGAGAAAGGTGGGGGGATGGGAATCACTTTTGTGCTGAGTTGTGCAGCCCTGCAGCAAGCCCTTAAAGGGAAAAATAGCCTGGTCTTTGGGGGGGGGGGGGTTAACACTGTGGTCCTCAAGTGCTTAAAAGGCCTTATAAATTCTCAGCAAGCAAGAAAAACGTACACAATATTTTCAATAGTACTTTTCCACCTACCTTTTGATACTTTTGAATTTAAAAAATGCTGAAAAGTTATTTTTGAGAGAAGATGAAAAATTATCACTTAGGAGAAAACATAGGAGTGAACGTTGCTTATGGGCCCATCTGTCCTGTTTTGTCTGCTGGAGGTGGAGCACATACCGCAGTTAGTTTACTATCAATGTCACAGAGTAACAATATCTGTGATGAGCAAAAAACGCCATTGAAAACCATTTTGTATATTACGTTTGTGATTTTTAAAACGTTTAAAGTTAAAATGTTCACGTATTTTCATGGTAAAGTTACAGACTTTTACATTTTTGTATAATTTTTTGCACCGGAATTCGGGCACAGGTTGTAGAAAAGTGCAGCATGCCGACCAGTATCTCACCAAAGTGCGATTCAGATGGCAAAGTAGTGGAGGGATAGGAAGTGTTTCCCCGCCTGAGTCGCCTACAAGGAAACACTGCAGCCCTTAACACCTCAGCTATGCTGCTAAATATTGTATTATTAATCAAGACTTAAAGGGGACCTAAACTGAGAGGGATATGGAGGCTGCCATATTAATTTAATTTTTAAACAATGCAAAGTTCCTTGCCATCCTGCTATTCCTCTGACTCTAATAGGTGTAACCATAGACCCTGAACAAGCATACAGATTAGATGCTTCTGGCAAAAATCTGACAAGACTAGCTGTATGTTTGTTTTAGGTGTGTGTTTCAGACCCCTTTGAAGCCACTAGGATCAGCAGGACAGCCAGGCAACCCGTATTATTTAACAGGAAATAAATATGTAATCCTTCATATCCCTCTCATTTTATTTATGTAAGTATTTATATAGCGCCGACATATTACGCAGCACTGTACAGAGTATATTGTCTTGTCACTAACTGTCCCTCAGAGGGACTCACTATCTAGTCCCTACCATAGTCATATGTCTATATCATGTAGTGTATGTATCATAGTCTAGGGCCAGTTTTTTTAGGGGAAAGCCAATGTACTTATCTGTATGTTTTTTTGGGGGATGTGGGGGGAAACAGGAGTGCCCGGAGGAAACCCACACATGCATGGGAGAACATAGAAACTCCTTGCAGATGTTGAGGTGGCTGGGATTTGAACCCAGGGACCTGGTGCTGCAAAGCAAGAGTGCTAACCACTATGCCACTGTGCTGCCCACTTTGCTGTCAGTGAACCTCATTGCATTGTGGGAAATAACAGCTTAAAGAGAACCAGAGGCGGGGTTCTTACAGTGCAATCCTTACACAGAGGCTGGGTCTGCCTATAGAGCCCAGCCTCTGTTGCTAGTTAGTTTCCTCCAAAGCCCCTTCTGCACTCAGCCAGCCCCCATAAAACACAGCCGCACTATGCGGCTGTGTTTACCTCTCGAATGTCAGTTTCGGCTGCTCCCCCGCCTCCTGAATCGCTCCGGTCCCCACCCTCGTCCCTTCCCTCCAATCAGCGGGGATGGAAAAGACGTGTGCGGGGACTGGAGCGATTCAGGAGGCGGGGGAGCGGTGAGACTGGCATTAGTGAGATAAACACAGCCGGCTGCGACACGGTGCGTGTCGCCAGCGCGGCTGTGTTTTATGGGGTCTGACAGCGTGCAGGGGGGGCTTTGGAGGAAACTAACTAGCAACAGAGGCTGGGCTCTATAGGCAGACCCAGCCTCTGTGTGGGGATTGCGATGTAAGAACTCCGCCTCGCGTTCTCTTTAAGGTTCCTTTTAATTACAAGTGAAACTCAAAAAATTTGAATGTTGTGCAAAAGCCCCTTTATTTCAGTAATTCAACTCAAAAGGTGACACTAATGTATGAAATAGGAACTCTTAGCAGGTGTTTTGGATGAATCAGCTGATTGACACCTTAAGCCTAGAAGATTGAAACTTTTCACAATAATGTAATGGTCTGAGATTTAGAATTTGGGGTTCTCATAAGCTGTAAACCATAATCACCAAATTATAACAAATAAAGGCTTGTAATTTCTCGCTTTGCATGTCATCATGAGTCAATTTCATATATTCCTTCCACCTTTTAAGTTGCAAAACTGAAATAAAATGGACTTTTGCAAGATATTCTGATTTTTCAGTTTTACCTGTTTAAGCACACTGATGGAGAGAAGTACCCGAACGCAAATACCATCATTTCATGGCCTGCAATGTATATTCAAGACTTTCCTCTATTAGCGATGTGCAGTCAATTAAAGTAAAAGCAATAATTAGTGATTAGCCAGAAGTCACACTGCAGCTACTCATATTTCTGCACAGCAACATCTGCATCGCTGTCTCTGAGTGCAAATCTTGAGCCAAGAGAGGAAGAAGTATGACGCTAATAAAAGAATTGCTCCCAGCCAGAAAATGATTGTGAATTAGAGACCAGAATGCGTACAATAGTACGAGGCTGAACGCAGGGCATTGCTGCATGAGAGGATTCTCGCAACAGGGTTTACGGCAAGCTTTTTATACATTTCTGGGCCATGATTTATCACTTAATCCCCTAGAGTATAATTAAAATAGTGGCATGAAGCTCAGAAGCTTTAATTAATCTGAAAAAAAAAATATTTCTGAATTATAGTCTGGTAACATTTCTATGAGTTATCATTGACTTCCCATAAATGTGATTACAGGCTGACTTAACCTTCCTGGCGGTAAGCCCGAGCTGTGCTCGGGCTATGCCACCGGAAGGCACCGCTCAGGCCCCGCTGGGCCGATTTGCATAATCGCCGCCGCTACCCGCCGATCCGCCGCTATCCGTCGCGCCGCAGCCGCCCCCCCCCAGACCCCGTGCGCTGCCTGGCCAATCAGTGCCAGGCAGCTCTATGGGGTGGATCGGAATCCCCTTTGACGTCACGACGTCGATGACGTCGGTGACGTCATCCCGCCCCGTCGCCATGGCGACGGGGGAAGCCCTCCAGGAGATCCTGTTCTTTGAACGGGATCTCCTGATCACCGATCGCCGGAGGCGATCGGAGGGGCTGGGGGGATGCCGCTGAGCAGCGGCTATCATGTAGCGAGACTTTGTCTCGCTACATGAAAAAACAAAAAAAAAATTACAAAAAAAAGATTTGCTGCCCCCTGGCGATTTTTTAGCAAACCGCCAGGAGGGTTAAAGGGACTCCGAGCACCTCTCATGGGCATGGCTTTAAGACTCCAACCAGTACTGCAAAGTACTTTAGGTTCATACCTTTCTGTAGCTTGTGCTCTCCTCTTTAATTTGATGCCTGAAATGCCATTCTACACCAAATAGTTTTCGTTCGGTTTCAATTTAAAAACCGCGGCTGCCATCTTGGCTATGTTATAACTTCCAGGTCACCCATGTCTTCTTTGTTAGATAAGTGCATCACTGAATGAAGCAGGAAAAGGAAGTGACACGTATGGCCATTGCAAGTGGATCCTCCAGAGGGGTCATAGCACGACTTTGTTGGAAGTCGTGTGGCTTATAGGCATGCCCATGAGAGGTGCTCGGAGTCCCTTTAAAAATGAAAACTATGTTTTTTAGTTGAGTTGTACTGACCATTCTTACACAATGTTTGAATGCTATAACTGGATTAGAATAGAAGCTCTTGAAGAAACACACTGACAAATACAGTGTTGTATTGCCTTTAAAGCAAACCTGCAGCGAAAATAAACGTATGCGATAATAAATTGTAAGCGTAGTACAGCTAAGAAGTAGAAAAGTAAATAGTCTCTGTTACAGAAAGTGTTAAAACACTTCAGTTCAGTTGTTATCTATGCAAAAGAGCTTCTTTGAGCTCTCCAAATCAACTTAGGTTGAACACAGGTCTGTTTTCTGAAGCACTTCAACAGCCAAGAAACAATGAGACACGGGTTGAGATAAGGTTTTACTGCAGGGAAGTTCAAAAGGTCATTATTTCTGCTTTGTTTTATAGCTTAAAATGCAGAGTGTGGTTTTAAAACTGCAACAGTGACAGGATGATGCAATTTTATAAAAAGAAGATATATAACTGAAAACAAAAATATGAGACTCTTTATTTGCTACTTATGCTGTATTAGTTATTCATACAACACATACAGTTAAAATATATCAGTCTTTGTTTTTTGACTTCAGGTCTGCGTTAAACCAACTCATCCACATCTATAAAGATACAAAATACTCATCAACTAAAGAAATGTTTCATGGCCACAAGGTACCCTTTCTCAAGCACCTTTGTTTTGCATCATAGCAAATTACAGAGGCAGAAGAGTCTCAATCTTCTAACTGTAATTTTAAATACTTAACGCAGGAAGAAGTAAAGGCAAGACTAAATAAATTAAAAATAGACAAGGCACCTGGCCCGGATGGCTTGCATCCTCGGGTCCTAAGAGAATTAAGTTCAGTTATAGCTAAGCCCCTTTATCTTATCTTTTGTGACTCTCTTGCAACTAGCAGAGTCCCAGTGGATTGGCGTACAGCCCACGTTTTCCCATTATTTAAGAAGGGCAAAAAATCTGATCCAGGAAATTATAGACCTGTAAGCGTAACATCAGTTGTATGCAAACTATTTGAGGGGTTACTAAGAGATACTATACATGACTTCATAGTAGAAAATAATCGTATTTCTCAGCATCAACATGGGTTTACTAAAGACAGGTCCTGTTTGACTAACATGTTAAGCTTTTATGAGGTAGTGAATGCTAATATGGATATTGGGAATGCTGTAGATGTGATATACTTGGACTTTGCAAAGGTCTTCGACACTGTTCCCTACAGAAGTCTGATGCAAAAGTTGAGGATGCAAGGACTGGGAAAGAGTTTGTGTGCATGGATATGGAACTGGCTAATGGACAGAAAACAAAGAGTTGTGGTCAATGGATCGTACTCAAAATGGGAGACTGTTAGCAGTGGGGTCCCACAGGGGTCTGTACTGGGTCCAGTGCTCTTCAATTTATTTATTAATGACCTAGTAGATGCAGTAGTGAGCAATGTTGCTATTTTTGCAGATGATACAACATTGTGCAGAATCATCAACTCTCAGGAAGATAGTGTCATATTGCAACAGGATCTGGATAGGATGGCTATATGGGCACATACATGGCAGATGAAATTCAATGTTGACAAATGTAAAGTCATGCATTTTGGTCGTACCAATGGTCTAGCACCATACAAAATAAATGGGATACAGTTGGGAACATCAAACTTGGAGAAGGACTTAGGAGTACTCATCGACAACAAGTTAAATAATCGTACTCAATGCCAAGCCGCTGCAGCTAAAGCGAACAAAATTTTGGGATGCATTAAAAGGGAAATAAAAACTCGAGATGCTAGCATAATATTGCCCCTGTTTAACTCTCTAGTAGGGCCACATCTGGAATATGGAATTCAGTTCTGTGCACCACATTACAAAAAAGATATTGCAGTTTTAGAGCAGGTGCAGAGACGAGCTACAAAATTGATACGTGGGATGGAAGGTCTCGCTTACCAAGAAAGGTTAGATAAACTGGGTTTATTTAGTCTAGAGAAAAGACGCCTTAGAGGAGATCTAATTAACATGTATAAATACATCAGAGGGCAATATAATAGCTTGGCGGACGAGCTTTTTGTCCCTAGGCCTTCTCAAAGGACTAGAGGACATGAGCTGCGCATGGAGGAAAAACGTTTTAGCCATTTATTTAGGAAAGGGTTATTTACAGTAAGAGTGATTAAGATGTGGAATGCATTGCCACAGGAAGTCGTTATGGCAAACTCTATACCTGCATTTAAAGGGGGCTTAGATCCTTTCCTTGCGTTTGAAGACATCCATGGCTACAATTACTAGGTTATGCCTAATGATGTTGATCCAGGGATTTTATCTGATTGCCATCTGGAGTCAGGAAGGAATTTTTCCCTTTTGGGGCTAATTGGACCATGCCTTGTGGGGGTTTTTTCGCCTTCCTCTGGATCAACAGGGGTATGTGGGGGACGGGCTGGAGTTGTACTTTGTACTGGTTGAACTCGATGGACGTATGTCTTTTTTCAACCAAAATAACTCGATGGACGTATGTCTTTTTTCAACCAAAATAACTATGTAACTATGTCTTATAAGCCAAATAAACCCAAACATTCTTAATGCTGTTTTGGTGTACTGCAAGCCTTTTTAGTCATGTACATTTGATAATCACCAGTACACACTTTTACCTTTTGGTTTCCATTTCTAACTCTAAACTCTTAGAGTACACTACTGACACTTTCTGAACTCTTTCTTTTTCTCAGTTGTATAAATCTGTTTTCAGGCAGCACTTTCTGCTTTGGTGGTCTGCACTCTCTCACTTGGTGACACTTCGGACTACTTCTTTTCTCTGTTGCAATTTGGGCAACCTTTCTCTGTGACACTATATATACCATATGTTTTTGAAATATGAGATGCCTCTGAATACAAGACACACCTAGGTTTAGAGGACAAAAATCATAAAAAAAAAACGAAACCTAGGTGCGTATATGGTGAAGAGGCTGCTAATGAACCTTTCCCCTTAAACTGTCTCTGTCTAAGCTACACTGCCGAGCTACACTATCCCCTGCTACATCACACACTTTACTAACCTCTGCTGCCACCACCAACTACACTGCACTATACGTCACTAACCTCTGCTGCCACCACCAACTACACTGCACTACACGTCACTAACCTCTGCTGCCACCATCAACTACACTACACTTCACTAACCTCTGCTGCCATCACCAACTACACTACACTACACGTCATTAACCTCTGCTGCCTCCACCAACTACACTGCACTACACGTCACTAACCTCTGCTGCCACCATCAACTACACTACACTTCACTAACCTCTGCTGCCACCACCAACTACACTGCACTACACGTCATTAACCTCTGATGCCTCCACCAACTACACTACACTACACGTCATAAACCTCTGATGCCTTCACCAACTACACTACACTACACGTCACTAACCTCTGCTGCCACCATCAACTACACTACACTTCACTAACCTCTGCTGCCACCACCAACTACACTGCACTACACGTCATTACCCTCTGATGCCTCCACCAACTACACTACACTACACATCATTAACCTCTGCTGCCACCACCAACTACACTGCCCTAAACTACACTTCACTAACCTCTGCTGCCACCACCAACTACACTACACTATACTTCACTAACCCCTGCTGCCACCACCTACTACACTGCACTAAACTACACTTCACTAACCTCTGCTGCCACCACCAACTACACTGCACTAAACTACACTTCACTAACCTCTGCTGCCACCATCAACTACACTACACTTCACTAACCTCTGCTGCCACCACCAACTACACTGCACTACACGTCATTAACCTCTGATGCCTCCACCAACTACACTGCACTAAACTACACTTAACTAACCTCTGCTGCCACCACCAACTACACTGCACTACACGTTATTAACCTCTGCTGCCACCACCAACTACACTGCACTACACGTCATTAACCTCCGCTGCCACCACCAACTACACTGCACTAAACTACACTTCACTAACCTCTGCTGCCACCACCAACTACACTACACTATACTTCACTAACCTCTGCTGCCACCACCAACTACACTGCATTACACGTCATTAACCTCTGATACCTCCACCAACTACACTGCACTACACGTCATTAACCTCTGTTGCCACCACAAACTACACTGCACTAAACTACACTTCACTAACCTCTGCTGCCACCACCAACTACACTACACTATACTACACTTCACTAACCTCTACTGCCACCATGAGCTACACTACCCTACACCTCATTAACCCCTTAGCATTTTTCATCTTTTTCATGTTTTGTTGCCTCAGAACCTGAAATTCAAATGGCTTGTTAGAGAGTTTACACCATTTTAATTACAGAACATGCCCACAACTTTGGTTTATTGGGAAAAAAAAAACATTTCAGCATACATAAATAAAGTAAGTTCTTCGTAGAAACACCTTTTACAGCTGCAAATCACATTCAGTAAGTCTCCATGAGCTTGCCACATCTTGCCGCTGTGATTTTTGCCCATTGTTCAGGGCAAAACTACTTCAGCTTCCTCATGTTGGATTTTTTTCACTTGTGAACAGCAATCTTCAAGTCTGGCAACAGATTGTATATTGGATTGAGGTCTGAACTTTGACTAGGCCATTGTAACACATGTGAATGTTTCCACTTAAACTTAAAACACTGAAATGTTGATTTAGCAGAGAGCTTCAGGTCATTGTCCTGCTTGAAGGTGAACCTCAGTCCCAGTCTCAAATCACTTGCAGATTGACACAGGTTTTGCTCAAGAATATCCCTGGATCTAATCTCACACATCTATCTTAACCTTGCTGTCCTCGCAGTCCTTGCTGCTAACAAACATTCCACCTACCCCCCATTGTGAACAACAATAGGACTAGTGAATCCTGGTAGAGATGGCCTGAACAGTTTGCCGGCAGACAATTTCCAGAAAATCTCCGCTGTTCCCGTTCTCGGCGACCTGTGAACATTTGGCGTGTTTGACTCGCCCCCTATACATCATCATGGAGCCCAATGTTGACCCCTTACCTGACAGTCAGCAGACACATGGCAGCCAATCAGCTAGCAACCCCTCCAGGACCCCCCGACCCCCTATCAAACAGCAGTTGCGGTGGCCATATTGGATTCATTTCCTGCTGCCTGCTGACTGTTAGTGAGAGCAGGGTCAGACTTGCTGCAGATAGGTATGGAAAGCATTAACTAGACCTGTGTTCTTGTTCCTCACTAGCTGTGAAAGCAAACAGCCCTTTTGACAGCTAGCACATCAGTCTCCTGTGTTTTTTTTTTTTTGGGGGGGGGGTTTAGTGTAGCACTCCGCAGCCCACAGACACCCAGAGCTGTGTGCACACTACTGCTGTTGCCTCATTAAGTTGCAGACACAGAACCACTCCAATGCATTATCCACAGTATTCGGATAGTACTATTGTATCTCTCTGTATGTGACACTCCATAGCCCACTGACACCCAGAGCTGTGCAAAATGTAATTTCTGCCCTTAAAGAGAACCAGAGACAAAGCACCCTCATGTATTTTATTACATTTATCAGTGGGAACATGACAGTAAACACCTACCCTGATTTTAGTTTTATTCTTCTCAGTCTAATCTATCTGTTATCAACTGTGATAAGAATCCACCGACTATTCAGTCGAGGTTTGACCTGGAATCATTATAACTGAGTCAATCTTCTGTGGAGTCTTTTCAACCCCAAGCCTGCCACCTCCTGGATCAGATTTCATACTCAGAGCTGTTGACATAGGAGGGGCTGCTGCTGCTGAGAAAGAAGCTCTGACACACACAAGTGTATCTGTGTGCACTGTGCAGCCAGTCATTATCTACAGTATGCAGTTTCATTTCTATGAGAGACACTTCCTACAGGCAGCCACACAGCATTCCAGAATAATAGTTGAAAGCAGACAGATGAAAGGCTGCATCAGCCCTGCTTGTCTATAGTCTCATATAGCCTAGACAGCACATTCAGAACAACTCATAACCCGGAAGCAGAACAGGTATGAGCCGGCGGCCATATTGGATATTTCCTGGAGCAATAATGGATAAAAACACTCAAAAAGGAACACCAGAGTGTCGAAATTATCAGGTAGAGGATTTATTCTTTACAAGCTATCAACTGATATGTTTATTTTGTGTGAATCGTTCATCTCTGGTTCCCTTTAAGGGATTAAAACCCGGCTTTGCGTCAACTCCATAATTTTTGGTGGGACTTTTGCCATGGATCCACTTTGGCATGCCACAGTCCAGGTGCTAGACCCCTTGAAACAACTGTTCCATCACTTTTGTAGCCAGTAACAGTCTTTGTATGTTTTAAAATTTGCTTTCCCCTGAAAGTCTATGACGGTTCGCCTATTCACAACTATTGCAGTTCGAGTTCGCTGTTTGCAAATGGAAAATTTGATGTTTGCGACATCTCTAATTACTGATTTGAATGGGCTCCCCTCCATTTTGCTGCTTTTCCCCCATTTGGCAAAAAAAAATCAGTGCATGCTCTGTCCACTTCCTGTAACTTTGCACTCCTTCCTGGATGTCAGTGAATATGAATGTGTGAGTGAAAAAACCTCACCAAACTCAAGAGTTCTGCTACTGCTACTTTCTGAGAAAATTTCCACCTACTGCTTACCGCACTACAAATCCTGATTCTCTGATGGGCTAATTCATTCCAAGTCTTCTGATTGGCTTAAAATTACCGAATATCGGTAATCTGGAATTTCTGCCATTTCCGCCAAAATCCACTTACCGCAGTATGATTTCTGCATTCTGCTTTCCGATGTGGAAATGCAATTTCAGATTGGAAATGCAGACATTTCAATTCCGCAGACTCTGAATGTGCATACTTAACCCTGGCACTTCTCACAGCAGCTTGTATGTCCCCACTCATCATACAGAGGACAGGATCGTCAGGTGACAGCGGATGCTGACTGTCATCACACACACCAGGAAGTGAGAGAGAGGCAGGCATCTCTGTAATTCAGGCAGAAAAGAGCAAAACAGGAGAGATTTTTTACTTTGACATTTGACCTCTCATCTCTCTAAGTCCCACCCCTTCTATTTCTTATCACTTAAGGCCATGGCCATTGTGGCCTTCCCAGAAATGCAGCCCTCGTGTTTCACTGTGCCAGATCTTGGGGTATAAGATTTGTCAATTATTTGATCATTATCTTCCTTTGAATGATCCTTAACGCCTTTAAGGAACCAGCCTAAAAGGCATCATAACCATAAATGGAAAATAGTGGATCCTTAGTCCTGTTATAAACAGAAATGTATAGGTCAATGGTACCTTTAAATAAAATGCAACACTCAGTACTTGGATATTAGATAGATATATTGCTTATTAATATATACAGCATATGTATAAAGATGGCCCGAACAGTTTGCATGCAAACTTGTTCGCACAAACAACGCGCATTTGCGTCGCATCGCAAATTTTATGCGAGTCTGACTCGCCCCCTATACTATATCATTGGGCTAAACGTTGACCCTCTACATCACAGTCAGCAGACACATGGCAGCCGATCAGGCGGCACTCCCTCCTGGAGCCCATACCCCCCCTATATAAGGCAGCATTCTCGGCCATTTTCTCACTCTCAAATGAAATTAAATTTGAGACTCTGTTCTATGCTACTAATGTACTATTTACCAATAGTACTACACATATCACTTCCAAGGTGAGGAGTACAATCTATGTTTACTCACCTGTGGCTTCTTCCAGCCCCTAGCAGCCGTTTCAGTCCCTTGCCACAGCCCCGTTCCTCTTCAGTGTCCCTCTGGCCATCTGTAAAGATAGGCAACCCGCCAGCGGGTCAGCTCTTCTGCATCCTTATCATCTGGCAGGTACTGGGCCTGTGCAGAAGAACTGACCCGCCGGTGGGTCACCAATCATTATGGGCGGTGAGCAAGGCACCGAGGAGGACCGGGGCTGCCTGTGGCAAGGGACTGAAATGGCTAATAGGGGCTGGATGTGAGTAAACATAGATTTTACTCCTTGCCTTGGAAGTCCTTTAAACAACTTCCCAATGCCCTTCTCATCTAAATCTCCAAATACTGTTTAGGCTTACTACAGGCCCTTTGTGTCGCTCAGTGATGTGCTGAAATTTTGCATTCGAAATTTGCAATTACGCATCGTAATCGTTATGCAAAATTTCAAAGAAAATCATAATTTATTTTGTATGTAATAGTAGTATTCAAAATTTCGTGTAATTTGTCGCGTAATTTTTGTGAAATTTCACATCATTTTGTGCAGACTTTAGAGGTTAATAGCAAAGCCCCCATACATGCTATTACTACCAAAATTCCTACATATGTTAAGCAGAATAGTGGGTATAAGTCACAAAAATAATTTTTCAAAAAACCTTGTAGTTTTTGAGAAACTCGATTTTAAAAATGCAAAGAAATTTGGTTTTTAAACTCATTTTCCTAAGTTTAAAAACCATTTTTTACTTGTATATTTAAAATCGAGTTTCTCAAAAAATGTAAGGTCTTTTTGCTAAATTATTTTTTTGACTTATACCCACAATTCTGCTTAACATATGTAGAAATTTTGGTGGCAATAGCATGTATGGGGGCTTTGCTAGTCATTGCTAAAGTCGGCAAGAAATTTCAAAATGTCACACATTTTTATGTGAACTTACAAATGACTACACAAAATCAATTGAATTTGTAAATCGTAATTTGTTGGTTATGATCATCACTAGTGTCACTGGATGCAAATTTTGGTGATCACATGACCAACTCTGAGTGCTCTGGCACCCAATAATGCCCCCACCCCAATAAACATCCCTTAACACCCTCTATACTAGATTAATGTAACAATGTCTTCCATATTTGTATACTTCTATGCAGCTTAAACTGATTTAGTTAAGCACTTTTGCTTAGTGATGGTCAAAAATGCGATTTCTGATTCCATGGAAATTGCAATTTCCGCCAATGCTGATTACTGATTCCACGGATTTCCAATTTCCAAAGAGTTGTTTTATTTATTTCATTTTGGGGGGGGGGGGAGGACAGAGCTGGGTCAACGTCCTCCGGCATCCAAGGCTGAGACACCAAAGTGCGCCCCTCCATTCCTCCCACACCAGCCGTCACACACTGATTGCTAATAGACTAGGAGGCGCCACAGCACCCCCAACCCCCCAGTACCTCAATCTCTAGTTATCTGGCTTGCAGGCACCTCCATCTATCCCCTTTTCTCATTTCTCGCTGCCTCTAAACACAATAGGCAAATGATAGGTGAGTGAATTGTGTGCCCCCTCCAAAACTGCGCCCTGAGGCTGCAGCCTCTCTCGTCTCTGCCTCGGCCCGGTCCTGAGGAGGGGGGATAGGGTCATATTCTGCATTCTCAGATTGGTCCATTACTTCTGAGTCAAATACAGAATTTTACTGTGGCAATTGGAACACCCTGGACATTTTTGGACAATCACAAGACTCAGGAAGTAGACTCGGTAGTATCCAAGTCTTGTGATTGGTGTAAAATTGCAGCACCAATACGATTTTTTTTGCTGAAAAATTCAGCATTTTCTGATTGGTCCAACGCTTCTGAGTTCTGTGATTGGCTAAAATTGTGGTAATGTGGTATTTCCATGGAAATCTAATTTTCATTTTTTTTTCTGATCAGAAATGCCAATTTCCAATCAGAAATGCAGAAATTTGAACTCTGCAGAATTTGAATGAGCATCCTCACAACCTTGCTGATATTTCGTAAGACAGGCTTAGGCATCATTAAAGTTGAAAGACCTATTGATGTGTGAGGCCTTCTCCTTGTTGACTTTTACATACAGGGAGCACTGTTCTCCCATTTAATTTCCCATTTCCTTTTGTCTGTTGTACGGAATTGAAACTGGTTGCTGCATACCTGTATCTCCAAGACTCAGAAGACTACACCAACTATGCCCCCCCCCCCCCCTCCAGTTTCATTTTGGGTTTTACCACCATTTGACACATGCTAAATCTAATACTGTGTGAAACAAGCCCGATAGCAATTCTAAAGCTGCTACCCCAGAAAGCAGAAATTGATTAGCTATTTTCACATTTACAGATTACCCATAAATATTGCACATCTATCTGTTGATATAAAAATTATGATCACCTCTGTAGTGTGTATGTAGCATTTTCATTTTTTGTAGTCCACACATGTCTTAAAGCGGAATATAACCCTGCATTTCAACTTTGCTCTAAAACATTATTTACAGTATATTATATGCAACCAGCATTTTTTTTCCTAGACCAGCATTGGAAGGGTTACACAGGGCTTTAAAGTTCCTGGAGATTTCTGCAGACGCATCCGAAGCTGCCATAGATACATTTTGTTTACATAAATGTATCTAAGTGTTGAATGTGACTCATGTCTCTGACTGAGAAGTAGCTGGAGGACAGCCAAAGAGTGTGTAACATTTCTCAATAGATACATTTAACTAAATAGAATGTAACAATCTGAACTTCTGCATATCTCTCCATGGAACTTTAAACCTCTGTGTTTAACCCTTCCAATGCTGGTCTAGATAAAAAAAAATGCTTTTTGCATATAATATGCTGTAAATAATGTTTTAGAGCAAAGTTGAAATGCAGGGTTATATTCCGCTTTAAGTTTGATCAAGGACATGACAGGTTTACTTTACAGTCATGAAATGCTAAAAGGACTCATGAGGCAATAAAAAAGGAATGAAGTTTTATTGAATTGGTACCTCACCCCAGCTCCACAGTCCTCTTTGGAGGTCCCAGAGGCAGCCTGTAAGGATTGATGATCCCCGAAAGAGATTTGGCTGTGTGCTGCAGACATCTGAAACTAGTCGAGTAATATACTTGCATTGTATATAATTTGCACCCCTTTATTGATTCCCACCATAAGCATTTGATTTGCATTCTATGAAGGCTGTAAGTGCGGTATTGCAATGAGTGTGTCTGCTGACTTATGTTCCACATGTGTCAGTGTGGGGTAGTGGTTTTGCATGGTACAACCACATCTTTTGTTATATAACCACACCCCACTTGGTAGGCTTGATTGCAACCACCTAGTGCAAATTGTGCTAGACCTCTTGTGTATTTTAGGTGTTTATACATTCATTGTGGACTCCTACGGTGGGAATAGCTACACCCCACAGCCCACACAGGCACGAATCGGAATCATTTATTTCACCGAAGGTTCAGCAGTGATGATCCAGTTCTTTATGAAGGAAACCTGTGGTGATGGCTGATGCTACTGAGGATCCTGATTGCTAAATGCCCATACACATGTCCGTTTTTTGCGAACGACGGGTCACTTGAACGACCCGTCGTTCAGTCGTTCGCCCGCTAAATCGGGCATGTGTACAGACTGTCGTTCGCGTAATAAGCGTGAGTTTGAGCGATTCGCCAGGCGGATCGCTCAAACTCACGCTTATCACGGGGAGGAGCAGGGGGAGGAGCACTTCACAAATCATGTCTAATCTTTGCACTGCACAATTTGTAGAAGTGCTACTGAGCACTTCTTAATCTGCAGAAGTTTACAAAGCCATGGTGCACAATGAAGACCAAGAAAAGCCGTGTGCACTGAAAGGAGTGGTCAGCTCTATACTCCCTCCAACCCTCGACCCACAGGTCATAACAAAAGTCCAGAAAAAACACACCACAGCCAAGAGCAAAGAGGACTATGTGGAAAAATGGAGGAGTGAAATAAAACAGTCACAAAAGCTAACCATATACCAGTCTCTACAAAGAGAATATAAAATGGCCCCATACCTGGAAAAGCTCCAAAACTCTCAAGAGAGGAACATCCTGAGTGTCTACAGATTAAGTGCTCACAACCTCGAAATAGAGTCTGGGAGACACAGACAGACGTACAAACCCAGGGAGGAGAGACTATGCCAACACTGTGAGCAGAAAACCCTTGAGGATGAAAGCCACTTCCTGCTGCACTGCCCCAAATATACTGCAACCAGGGACACTTACTTTAAGAAATTGTTGGAACTATTCCCAGACTTTCTCACACTAGAAGATGAGAGAAAAACATATACCCTAATCGGAGAAGAGGAATCCACAGTGACAATCACTGCACACTATGTCACAGCATGCCACAGACTGAGAGGAGCATAACGGAACTGTAAAACTAAAAATGTCCACAGACTGCTTAACCATTGTTCCCCTACCCCACTCCCCTTCCATGTCCCCTTTTTCCCCTTGCTTTGGCAATACCTGTATGAATCTTGGTCATGCCAATAAAGCTTTCTTTGATTTGATTTGATTTGAGTTTAGGAATGGATTTTCACTTTTATTAACTACTAGCTGATTGCCCGGCGTTGCCCGTGTATGTATTTGGCTGGTGTTGGCTCCGCCTACTTTTTCTAACCCTAACACACAATTACTCACTGACCAAGTTTGTGAGCTTTGCGGTCTTTGGTATCAATAATCTGCATTGAAATGAAACAAATCTGATTGGCTGTGTGTGGCTCCACACCCTTTTCTGAATTTGAACCCCAGTCACCCAATAACCAACTGTACCAGGTTTGAGGCCTGTGCCATTAACAGTTCAAGAATGGTAGCAATTAAATATTCCCCTTGAAAAGCAACAGGTGACGTTTGATTCACTTTTGTAGGCTCCACCCACTTTTCTGAATATTAATCCCAGTCACCCAGTGACCAACTGTGCAAAGTTTAAAAACCCTGCCATTAACAGAATGGCTGCAGTTTACATTTTCCCAGTGAAATTTGCATTTGTCTCCACCCACTGATGACCCGGCAATGCCCGGGTATGTATTTGACTGGTGTTGGCTCCGCCCACTTTCTAACCTTAACACACAAACACTCAATGACCAAGTTTGTGAGCTTTGGGGTCCTTGGCATCAATAATTTGTATATTCCCATAGAAATTAAACAAATCAGATAGGCTGTTTGTGGCTCCACCCCTTTCCCGCATTTGAACCCCAGTCACCCAATGACCAACTGTAGCAGGTTTGAGGCATCTGCTATTAACAGTGTAAAAATGGCAGCAATGTAAATATTCCACTTGAAAATCAACAGGTGAATTTTGATTGGCCATTATAGGCTCCACCCACTTCCCTGAATATTAATCTCAGTGACTCAGTGACCATCTGGGCAAAGATTGGGAACACTGAAATAAACAGTGTAAGAAGGGCTGCAGTTTACCCTTTCCCAGTGAAATTTGTTTTTGGCTCTGCCCACTTTTTGTAACCTGGACACAAAGTCACTAATAAATGCCCAAGTTTGTGAGTTTTGGGGTCCATCGATAATTTGTATTTTCCCATGAAATGAAACAAATCTGATTCACTGTTTGTGGCTCTGTCCCCTTTTCTGAATTTGAACCTCAGTGACCCAATGACCGACTGTACCAGGATTGAGGCTTGTGCCATTAACAGTGCAAGAATGGCTGCAATTTTAATACTCTCCTTGAAAAGTGACATGTGATTTTTGATAGGCATTTTTAGGCTCCACCCACTTTTCTGAATAATAATCCCAGTCACCCAGTAACCAGCTATGCTAAATTTGAGAACCATGCCATTAACAGTGAAGAAGGGCTGCAGTTTACAATTTCCACGAAAAATTTGTTTTTAACTCCACCCACTTTTTGTAACCTTGACACACAGTCACTACTCAATGACCAGGTTTGTGAGCTTTTGGGTTCCTGGCATCAAAATTGTGCTAATGGAAGCAGTTTATCCAGCAAAGAAATCTGGCTGTTTTTGGCTCCGCCCCTTTACTGAATTTGAACCCCAAACACTTAACGACCGACTGTAGCAGGTTTGAGGCCTGTGCTATTAACAGTGTGAGAATAGCTGCAGTTTCAATATTACCCTTGAAAATCAATAGGTGAATTTTGATTGGCTCTTGTAGGCGCCATCAACTTTTCCGAATATTAATCCTAGTCACCCAGTGATCAACTGTGTGAAGTTTGAGAACTCTTACATTAACCTCCTGAGCGGTATGGACGAGCTCAGCTCGTCCATCACCGCCGGAGGCTGCCGCTCAGGCCCTGCTGGGCCGATTTTCTTCAAATAAAGTGCAGCACACGCAGCCGGCACTTTGCCAGCCGCGTGTGCTGCCTGATCGCCGCCGCTCTGCGGCGATCCGCCGCGAGCAGCGGCGAAAGAGGGTCCCCCCAGCCGCCTGAGCCCAGCGTAGCCGGAACAAAAAGTTCCGGCCAGCGCTAAGGGCTGGATCGGAGGCGGCTGACGTCAGGACGTCGGCTGACGTCCATGACGTCACTCCGCTCGTCGCTATGGCGACGATCTAAGCAAAACAAGGAAGGCCGCTCATTGCGGCCTTCCTTGTTTATTCTGGGCGCCGGAGGCGATCGGAAGAACGCCTCCGGAGCACCCTCTAGTGGGCTTTCATGCAGCCAACTTTCAGTTGGCTGCATGAAATAGTTTTTTTTTTATTAAAAAAAAAACCCTCCCGCAGCCTCCCTGGCGATCTCAATAGAACGCCGGGGAGGTTAAGGGCTGGTTCACACGGGTGTCTGCTGAGCTTTTGCTTGGCATTGCGTTCAAACGCCAGCGTTTAAACGCCAGCGTTTAAAAGCTAGCTTTTGAAACTTTTGAAAAGCGTTCAAGGCTAGCAGTTCTGGTCTCTGCTATTGTTTCCTCGCGCTTACTGCCTCTGAAAGCAGCATGTTGCTTTTGAGACTAGACGCAACACTGGGATCTACTGCCAGGCTTTCATGAAAGCCTGCAAAAGCCAGCTCTAAACGCTCCCATTCACTTGCATGGGATGGCAGTAGATCCCAAAAAACGCTGCGTCTGAAACGATGCGTTAAACGCCACAAAAACGCCCGTCTGAACCAGCCCTAACAGTGTAAGAAAAGCTGCAGTTTACATTTCCCCATGTAAAAAGTTAGTTGTTTTTGGCTCCGCCCACTATTTGCAATCTTGACATACAGTCACTTTATGAGCTTAACTTTACTATATTACCAAGTTTATGAGCTTTGGGGTCTTTGGCATCAATAAGTTGCATTTTACCATTGAAATTAAACAAATCTGATTGGCTGTTTTTGGCCCGTTCCCTTCAGAATTAAAACCCCAGTCTCCCAGTGACTGACTGTAGCAGATGTTAGGCCTCTTCCATTAAGAATGCATGAATGGCAGCAATGTAAATATTCCCCTTGAAAATCAAAAGGTGAATTTTGATTGGCTGCTGTAGGCTCCACCCACTTTTCTGAATATTAGAATATTATCTGAATATTAGTCCCAGTCACTCAGTGGCCAACTGTGTCACGTTTGAGAACCCTGCCAACAACAGAATGGCTGAAATCAATCTAACAAATCTGATTGGCTGTTTGTGGCTCCACCCCTTCAGTGAATTTGGACCCCAGTCACCCAATGACTGACTGTATCAGGTTTGAGGCCTCTGCCACAGTTTAAGAATGGTAGCAATGTGAATATTCCCCTTGAAAATCAATAGGTACATTTTGATTGGCTGTTGTAGGCTCCACCCACATTTCTGAATATTCATCTCAGTCACCAAGTGGCCAATTGTGTAAAGTTTGGGAACCCTGCAATGTAAAAAATGAAGTTGTTGGCACCACCCACTTTTTCTAACCTTGGCATACAGTCACTCAATTATCAAGTTTATCAGCTTTGGGGTCCTTGGTATCAATACTTTGTATATTCCCATTGAAAAATAAACAAATCTGGCTGTTTGTGGCTCCGCCCCCTTCCTGCATTTGGACCCTAGTCACCCACTGACCAACTGTACCAGGTTTGAGGCATCTGCTTTTACCAGTATAAGAGAATGGTAGCAGATGAAATATTCCCTTTGAAAATCAAAAGGTGAATTTTTATTGGCTGTTGTAGGCTCCACCCACCTTCCAAAATCTTAATCTGTCACCCAATGACCAACTGTGCAAAGTTTGAGAACCCTGCCATTAACGGTGTAAGAATGGCTGCAGTTTATATTTTCCCAGTAAAAGTTGTTTTGGCTCCGCCCACTTTTTGTAACCTTGACACACAGTCACTCAATGACCAAGTTTGTGAGCTGTCAGGTTCCTGGCATCAAAAATGTGTGAATGGAAGCAGTTTATCCACCAAGATAATCTGATTGGCTGTATGTGGCCCCGCCCCTTTAGTGAATTTGGACCCCAGTCACCCAATGACCGACTGTAGCAAGTTTGAAGCCTCTGCCATTAAAGGTGTAAGAATAGCAGCAGTTTAAATATTCCCCTTGAAAATCAACAGGTGAATTTTGATTGGCTGTTGTAGGCTCCACCCATTTTCTTGAATCTTAATCACATTCACCCAGTGACCAACTGTGTCAAGTTTGAGAACTCTGTGATTAACAGTCTAACAATGGCTGGAGTTTACATTTTCCCATTTACAATGAACGGCTGAAATTTGATTGGCTGTTTTATGCTCCGCCCACTTTTCCTGGATTTGTAACCTCGGTCACCAAGTGACCAACTGTGCCATGTGTGGGGACTCTTGCTTGATTACTGTGAGAATGGCAGCCTTTTACATTTTTTCCATTGACTTGAATGGGTGGAATCTGATTTGCTGTTTGTAGCTCTGCCCAGGTGTGCAGGGGGGCTGCGAGACCCCCAGAACATATCATCCCAGGTAGTAAGGGATCTATATACCAAGTTTCGTTCAAATCGGTCAAGCCGTTTTCGCGTGATCGCGGCACATACACACACACACACATACACACACACACTAGTGTTGGGCGAACATCTAGATGTTCGGGTTCGGGCCGAACAGGCCGAACATGGCCGCGATGTTCGGGTGTTCGAGCCGAACTCCGAACATAATGGAAGTCAATGGGGACCCGAACTTTCGTGCTTTGTAAAGCTTCCTTACATGCTACATACCCCAAATTAGCAGGGTATGTGCACCTTGGGAGTGGGTACAAGAGGAAAAAAAATATTTGAAAAAGAGCTTATAGTTTTTGAGAAAATTGATTGTAAAGTTTCAAAGGAAAAACTGTCTTTTAAATGCGGGAAATGTCTGTTTTCTTTGCACAGGTAACATGCTTTTTGTCGGCATGCAGTCATAAATGTAATACAGATGAGAGGTTCCAGGAAAAGGGACCGGTAACGCTAACCCAGCAGCAGCACACGTGATGGAACAGGAGGAGGGCGGCGCAGGAGGAGAAGGCCACGCTTTGAGACACAACAACCCAGGCCTTGCATGCGGACAAGAAGTGTGCCGATAGCAATTTGCTTTTTGTCGGCATGCAGTCATAAATGTAATACAGATGAGAGGTTCCAGGAAAAGGGACCGGTAACGCTAACCCATCACAGATGTTCATTGTTCATGTTACTTGGTTGGGGTCCGGGAGTGTTTCGTAGTCGTTTCCAATCCAGGATTGATTCATTTGAATTTGAGTCAGACGGTCTGCATTTTCTGTAGAGAGGCAGATACGCCGATCTGTGACGATGCCTCCGGCAGCACTGAAACAGCGTTCCGACATAACGCTGGCTGCCGGGCAAGCCAGCACCTCTATTGCGTACATTGCCAGTTCGTGCCAGGTGTCTAGCTTCGATACCCAATAGTTGAAGGGTGCAGATGGATTGTTCAACACAGCTACGCCATCTGACATGTAGTCCTTGACCATCTTCTCCAGGCGATCGGTGTTGGAGGTGGATCTGCACGCTTGCTGTTCTGTGGGCTGCTGCATGGGTGTCAGAAAATTTTCCCACTCCAAGGACACTGCTGATACCATTCCCTTTTGGGCACTAGCTGCGGCTTGTGTTGTTTGCTGCCCTCCTGGTCGTCCTGGGTTTGTGGAAGTCAGTCTGTCGGCCAGCAGAGACACAGAGTGGCAGTAAACACAATGCTATATAGTGTGGGTGAGCGGTGTACTACTGTTCCCAGCAGCGACACAGAGCACAATGCTATACAGTGGTGGGTGAGCGGTGTACTACTGTTCCCAGCAGCGACACAGAGCACAATGCTATACAGTGGTGGGTGAGCGGTGTACTACTGTTCCCAGCAGCGACACAGAGCACAATGCTATACAGTGGTGGGTGAGCGGTGTACTACTATTCCCAGCAGCGACACAGAGCACAATGCTATACAGTGGTGGGTGGGTGAGCGGTGTACTACTGTTCCCAGCAGCGACACAGAGCACAATGCTATACAGTGGTGGGTGAGCGGTGTACTACTGTTCCCAGCAGCGACACAGAGCACAATGCTATACAGTGGTGGGTGAGCGGTGTACTACTGTTCCCAGCAGCGACACAGAGCACAATGCTATACAGTGGTGGGTGAGCGTTGTACTACTATTCCCAGCAGCGACACAGAGCACAATGCTATACAGTGGTGGGTGGGTGAGCGGTGTACTACTGTTCCCAGCAGTGACACAGAGCACAATGCTATACAGTGGTGGGTGAGCGGTGTACTACTGTTCCCAGCAGAGACACAGAGTGGCAGTAAACACAATGCTATACAGTGGTGGTTGAGTGGTGTACTACTATTCCCAGCAGCGACACAGAGCACAATGCTATACAGGGTGAGCGGTGTACTACTGTTCCCAGCAGAGACACAGAGTGGCAGTAAACACAATGCTATATAGTGTGGGTGAGCGGTGTACTACTGTTCCCAGCAGCGACACAATGACTGGGGGGACCCTGGCTAGCCTGGCTGGAGAGAGAACTACCCTGCCTGCCTACCCAAAGCTAAACCCACAGACAAATGGCGGAGAAATGACGTGGATCGGGTATTTATTTACCCGTACCACGTGACCCGTTCGGCCAATCAGAGCGCGTTCGGGTCCGAACCACGTGACCCGTTCGGCCAATCACAGCGCTAGCTGAACGTTCGGGGAACGTTCGGCCATGCGCTCTTAGTTCGGCCATATGGCCGAACAGTTTGGCCGAACACCATCAGGTGTTCGGCCGAACTCGAACATCACCCGAACAGGGTGATGTTCTGCAGAACCCGAACAGTGGCGAACACTGTTCGCCCAACACTAACACACACACACACACACACATACATCCGATTTTATATATATAGATAATGCAGGTCTAGAAATTAATGGTAAACTGCTGCTATTAAGTAGAATTTAAGAAGTTTCTTATTATCATGCAGAACAGTTCCCACGCTGGTTAGAACTATTTAAGAAGGAAAAACTGTCGGTAATGCTTTTATAAATCTGACCCACTGTATTTGCAGGCAACAGTCACAATTCTGAGTAAAGAAAAGTCTGAACAGTATTGAAAAGGGTTGTGGTTGAGTGTTAATAATGTTTGCATTAAAAAAAATTGCTATGGGTTACGATAATTTTTCCTATTGAATTCTCAGTCTACTTATCTTTCTTTGTATGGCAACATGAATGTCCTGATTTCTCAAGCTGTATATCATGGGATTTAACAATGGTATCAATACAATAAATACAATAAATAACATTTTGTTCCTGGTCCCAGGGTGTCCTATTGCTGCCATAAAATAATTTACTATCAAGATTCCATAAAACATGACCACCACTGAGAGGTGAGAGCTACACGTGGAGAAGACCTTCTTCCTTCCAGTGGCCGATGATATTCTCAATATAGCTACTAAAATACTCATATAACTCCAAATAATTAAAATAAATGGAATTACTAATACAGGAAAGGACAAAACAAATATTTGTATTTTAAGAGCGGTAGTGTCTGAGCAAGCAAGATCTACCAGATTAGAATGGTCACAGGCAAAATTGTTGATGATATTCTGGCCACAGAATTTGAGTTCCACCAGAAGACTTAGCGTGATCAGTGCTGAAAGAAACCCAAGCAGCCAACAGAAGACAACCAGGGAGCACTGAAGAGCATTGCTCATTAGTTTGTTATAGTGTAGTGGTTTGCATATGGCCAAGTATCGATCGTAGGACATTGCCGTAAGAAGGAAACATTCACAACTTCCTGAAGCTACGCACAGGTAATTCTGAGCCATGCAACCAGTGATAGTGATCACAGCTCCCTCCATCCATAAGACATGTAACATGAAAGGGACCATTACACTTACTAAAATCATCTCTGAAAGCAAGAAATTCTTGAGGAAGAAATACATGGGGGTGTGTAGGCTGTTTACAGTTGACATTAATACAATAAGCATTATATCAAGGGACACCATCACAACATAAGCTAATAGTATCAAGATGAAGAGCAGAATTTTAAATCCACCAAGTCCCTGGAACCCCACCATCAAGAGTTCTGTTGGTGTTGATGAAATGTTTTTCGTATTTATGGTGGACATTTTGAAGCTGAAAAATTAGTTAACATGATAATGACTCTCTAAATGTAATCTTGGTAGTTATGTTATTAAAAAAAGTATACAAAAATATGTATTAAAAAAAAAGATGTATAAACTTTATTCACCTCTTTACCTTCTCTAATTGAACCAGAATTTTTCCTTTCTGTTTTAATGGTGTACGCTGACACAGGGTGATTCGTCCAGACAAGTATCTATTAGTATAAAATACAACAAAAGCACTCCAGATATCACGTCTCACAAATAAAATAAAAAATAATATAAAACACAGCAATACATTTCCTCAATTGTGAGTTCACTTGGCTGGCTGCCCCTAAAAAAGTCTTATTTGTTTCAAGCGCTCAATCACAAATAAATGTCCACACATACCTCCTCTGCATATCATTCCAACAAGCATATTCCATTTTAAGATCAAGGTCATGAGGTTTTCAGGACCACCACCAGGGCACCCTTAAGGGAACAAACTCACCGGAAAATGGTGACCACTGTTAGACTGCTTTGCTGTGCTTTATACCAGGGCACCTCCGCAAGTCCGCATCAGCAATCCTAGTTCCTCTGGTCTCAATACAACCAAGATGCTATTGCAGATACCTCAAATGCAAGAAATCTCCATAGCATGATACTGTCAACTATTAAAACCTTTATTCATTAAAATACACTCATATATATACTCACATAGTTATACTCCACAGGCTGTTTTACCCTTCCCGCCATGAACAAATTTCATCTCTCAGCACACCTCCCATTCATTTGGCAATAATTTTATCACTACTAATCACACCTAAATGATATACAGTACATCTTTTTTGTTTGTGTTTGCTTTTTCAAGGGAAAAATAATGTAAAAAATATAATATTCCATCACTTTTAACCACTATAGCTTTAAAATAAACAATGCTATTGTAGATAAAACATACACATTTTATTGACTTATTTGTTCTGGTTATCACACCATTGAAAGTATGGTCCTAGTACAATGTATGCTGACAATATTTTATTTGGAAATAAAGGTTTATTTTCTTTTTTCCTAATTGAACTCTATTAATGATTACAAGACTTTATTTGCAAAAATAACAACACTATACCAGCATGACATACATATATTTAAAAAAAAAAAAAACCTTCCTAAGCTAACCATATACTGTATGTATACTCTTTGAAATTCTGTTTTCTTTTTACTAGTCTTTTATTTTGGCACATAATATATGTGAATAACAATTGTAATGCTTGTGATTCAGTTTATCACTAAAATTAACACACAGGACATTGGCCTCAACCATAAAACACCCTAAAGGTGCGTAGACATGTCTGATTTGTCCTAACGACCGGTCGTTTAGACTGGTCGTTTGGACTTCAAATCGGGCATGTGTAGAAACGATTGTTCGGCTGATAAGACAGATTTTGACCGGTCTGCCCGATTTGATGTCCAAACGACTGGTCTAAACGACCAGTTTTTTGGAAAAATCAGACTTGTGTACACAACTATACATTAATTCTACTGCTTATCATGCTTAAAGAGTGCATGTGGTTTTCTATAGGAATATGATTTGCACTAGTATTTTTTTTTTTCATTATAGTGTTCAAAATAAAAAAGTTAATTGCATATAGGCCTCTGTCTACAGTGATCGCTTCACTAGATTTAAAGTGAACTAAGGACAAAATTAAAATGACAAGGTTTCAGTCTTACATCACCTCTCAACTAGTACCACCTCAACATCAGTAAATGTTTTCCCATTCTCTGAGCAAGAAAAACTTAAAGATACAGTATCTTACAAAAGGAAGTACTCCACTCACATTTTTGTAAATATTTTATTATATCTTTTCATGGGATAACACTGAAGATGTGACACTTTAATACTATGTAAACTAGTCAGTGTACCCATTCAAATAACTTAAATGCACAGCCAGTAATGTCTGAACCACACAAAGTGAGTACACCCCTAAATGAAGAATGTCAAAAGCATGCACAAAGTGTCCATATTTTGTGCGAGTTATATATCTATCTATATCTTGCTATATATGTCTATCTATCTAGCTACATAGAGTAACCAACAAGCTCAGGGTGACCCAAATTACTAGGAATGTATAGGGGGATAAAAGGAACCAAAAATCCCTCCTACTAAAAAAAAGCAAAGCTTGGTGTAATTTGCCTTCTTAAAACAGAAGGAAATTTGCAATAATTCAGCTATAAATGAACATTTGTGGTTACCCACAATGCACTACCACTGAATATGCAAATTATCCCTTTTCGCCCTTGTTAAGCCAAGCAAGCATCCAGAACCACTGGTGTATAGCAAGCCTATATCCTTTATCTGGCACAGGCAGGGATTGCAAACGTCGGGTATGTGTTCTTGCCGGTAGCTTGATAAGTCAAGCAACAGGGTCTAAATTAAAGGGACTCCGAGCAGTGCAGAAACTATGGAAAGATGCATATCATTTTAAAGCGCTCTTTCTCCTATTTCCAATGATATATAAACCGCCACCCTACGCCTTTTAGTTTTCGCTATTTTCGCGATTGAAATTGCAGCGGCTGTGACTTAGATCGCGAAAATCGAGAAAACTAAAAGGCGTAGGGCGACGATTTAGGTGTCACCAGAAAGAGGAGAAAGAGAGCTTTAAAATTATATCCATCTTTCCATAGTTATATTGTATTACACAGGGCGACTTTTTCTCAAAGTCAGCAGCTGCATTCAGCAGGAAAAAGTCGCCCTGTGTAATACAATGTAACTATGGGAAGATGGATATCATTTTAAAGCTCTTTTTATCCTCTTTCTGACGACCCCTAAATTGTCACCATAGGCCTATTAGTTTTCTCGATTTTCGCGATCGAAGTCGCAGCCGCGGCAATTTCAATCGCGAAAATAGCGAAAGCTTAAAGGCGTAGGGCGGCGGTTTATATATCATTGGAAAGAGGAGAAAAAGAGCTTTAAAATGATATGCATCTTTCCATAGTTTCTGCACTGCTCGGAGTCCCTTTAAACACTAACCACCCCCTACGAATCAAATATAGTTCAGCGTGCAGCAAAAACTACAAAAATCTCTCAGTACTGAGCTTCTTCACTTTCTGCAACTGCTTTGCTGCATCCTCTCTCTATGGTTCTGGGACATGCATGTGAGCCTATGCGGGTCAGGGGACACACCAGAAGCCATACAAGGATGCAGCAGAACAGCCAGCAGCTGCAGGAGTGTAGAGGACTTGTGCCTGCTGCAGCACTCTGCTCTGCAAAATGAGCAAGGCATGCCACCATAGCTATCCAGTTCCCTGTTGGTATGTTCAGACTACCATTTGGTAGAGTCCTGGACTCCTGGATAACTGGGATTCTACTGTAAATGTATTAGCATATCTTCAGAAATCTCTCCTTTACTAATTTATACTAGCCGACCCGCGGCGTAGCATACGCCGCATAAGAGGGTAGAGGGCAGGAAGGGGGTATTGGGCACAGCGGTGGGGAGGGAGGTTGGACCCCCCCCTCAACTGGGTCCCCCATGTGTGCTCTACCTCCAGCTTAAGCTTGGCAGGAACCTTCCCCCCTCACCTGGGTTCCCCATGTGCACTCCCCCTCCAGCTTAAGCTCAGCAGGAAACCCACCCCCCCCTCACCTTGGTCCCCCATGTGCACTCCCCCTCCTGCTTAAGCACAGTAGCAGCCGCCACTATTAGTAAGAGGCAGCGGGTGGGGATGACTCACCTCTACCGTATTCCATCGTGCGTTCCACTGTCGTCACTTCCTGCAATGCCGTACACTGTATTGGTGTAATTTGCCTTTTTAAAACAGAAGGAAATCTGCAATAATTCAGCTATAAGTGAACATTTGTGGTTACCCACAATGCACTGCTACTAAATATGAAAATTACCCCTTTTCCCCCTTGGTAAGCCAAGCAAGCATCCAGAGCCACTGGTGTATAGCAAGCATATAGCTTTAAATTTTACACAATCATATCAAACCCACAAGTAGACAGCCTGTTTCAGACTTTTGGTCCTCATCAGTACATGGCAGGGATTGATACGGCTGTATGAGATAGGGCTTGGACCAGTACAACAGAGTAACCAAGCAGCACAGGGTGACCCAAACCACTCGTAATGTATAGGGGGATAAAAGGGACCAAAAAGACCTCCCACTAAAAAAAGCAAAGCTTGGTGTAATTTGCCTTCCTAAAACAGAAAGAAATGTGCAATAATTCAACTATAAGTGAACATTTGTGGTTACCCACAATGCACTGCTACTAAATATGCAAATAATTCCCTTTTCCCCTTAGTAAGCCAAGCAAGCATCCAGAACCACTGGTGGATAGCAAGCCTATAGCTTTAAATTTTACACAGCCATATCAAACCCACATGTAACCGCCTGTTTCAGACTTTTGTTCCTCATCAGTACAGAGGGCAAGGAATGATATGGCTGTATGAAATAGGGCTTGGACCAGCACAACAGAGTAACCAAGCAGCTCAGGGTGACCCAAACCACTCGGAATGTATAGGTGGATAAAAGGGACCAAAAAGACCTCCTACTAAAAAAATCAAAGCTTGGTGTAATTTGCCTTCTTAAAGGACTTCCGAGGCCAAAATCTGCCCCCAAAACGTAAAAAAAGTTGACTACCTGCATGAGTTTGTAAGGCAAGGAGGACGCCGTCTGCGCCCTCCATGCCGTTCCGCCTGGTCCCCTCTGCTCAATAGCCCCCCGAAAGGCTGTGACCCCACGGTCCGGGTCGGTACTTGTAGCCTGCATAAAGATGGCTGCTGGAGCTGGCCACGGCTGCGCAGTCCGCATAGCCGCTACTGCGGCTGCGCAGCTCTAGGGCCAACCCCCGATCCACGTAACAGGCAGCATGGATCGGAGGGTTGGCCCTAGAGCTGCGCAGCCGTGGCCAGCTCTGGCGGCCATCTTTATGCAGGCTGCAGATACCGACCCGGACCGTGGGGTCGCAGTCTTTCGGGGGGCTATTGAGCAGAGGGGGCCAGGCAGAACGGCACGGAGGGCATGGACGGCGTCCTCTGTGCCTTACAAAATCATGCAGGTAGTTAACTTTTTTTACGTTTTGGGGGCAGATTTTGGCCTCGGAAGTCCTTTAAAACAGAAGGAAATATGCAATAATTCAGCTGTAAGTGAACATTTGTGATTACCCACAATGCACCGCTACTAAATATGCAAATTATTCCTTTTCACTCTTAGCAAGTTAAGCAAGCTTACAGCTTTAAGTTTTACACAGTCATATCAAACCCACATGTGACAGCCTATTTCAGACCTTTGATTCTCATCAGTAAAAAGCAGAGATTGATATGGCTGTATGAGATAGGGCTTGGACCAGTACAACAGAGTAACCAAGCAGCTCAGGGTGACCCAAACTACTAAGAATGTATAGGGGCATAAAATAGACCAAAAATCCCTCCTACTAAAAAAAGCAAAGCTTGGTGTAATTTTCCTTCTTAAAACAGAAGCAAATCTGCAATAATTCCGCTATAAGTGAACATTTGTGGTTAGTTACAATGCACTGCTACTGAATATGCAAATTATCCCTCTTTGCCCTTGGTTTGATATGACACTACTTCTTCTTCTTGCTTGGACCAGCCCCTTCTTCTTGCTTGGACCGGCCCTGGGGGCAGGGCGCTACTTCTTCTTCTTGTTTGAAGGTTGAGGCACTTACTCTATTATATATATCTATATAATAGATATAGAGAGAGAGAGAGAGAGAGAGAGAGAGAGAGAGAGAGAGAGAGAGAGAGAGAGAGAGAGAGAGAGAGAGAGAGAGAGAGAGAGAGAGAGAGAGAGAGAGAGAGAGAGAGAGAGAGAGAGAGAGAGAGAGAGAGAGAGAGAGAGAGAGAGAGAGAGAGAGAGAGAGAGAGAGAGAGAGAGAGAGAGAGAGAGAGAGAGAGAGAGAGAGAGAGAGAGAGAGAGAGAGAGAGAGAGAGAGAGAGAGATGAATCTTGGTGGCTATCTGGGGTTCTCTTTGGACAACTGTTGAACACAAAAGGCAAGGCCATGCCTGGGTGGGCTTGAACCACCAACCTTTTGGTTAAAAGCCGAATGCGCTAACCGGTTGTGCCACAGAGACTGTGTACCACAGAGACTGTGCACGCAGTTGCTGTTGAATGATTTTATGGGGATGTATGTGTGTCTTTTGGAGGGAGGAAGTAAGTCTGCTCCAAGAAGTTTCAGCATGTTGTGTTGGTGGTATAATGGTGAGGATAGCTGCCTACTGTAATGATTGGGTGTTGCTACTCAGACGTCTGATTATTGGGTGATCTGCAGCATCACCGATAATGCAGACACTATACCTGATTATGTGGTGATCTGCAGAATCACCAATAATGCAAGTATAGCTCACAATGTACTGTGTGATAGTGATTGGTGCAACAGTAAACAATAAGAAGATAGAGCCTCCCAGAGGAGCTGGGAGGCCTAGCAACACTGTACTTTAATAGTTTGACTGAACCTTACCAGAGGGGCTAGTAAGGTGCTATCCGTACAGGTAATGGCTATATAAAGCAAGACCTTACCAGAGGAGCTGGTAAGGTACTGTCAGAATGCGTGCCTTTTATACTTTAACCAGACCTTACCAGTGGAGCTGGTAAGGGACTACAGTGAACGTAGCTATGAAGTAGGTACAAGGCAAGATCCTATGAGTAAGTACTGAGTGCTCACTAGAAGAGCTGGTGGGCACTAACTGAGAACAACGCTAGTCCTCACTAGAGGAGCTGGTGGGTACTAGCTACAACAGAACTGAATAGGTTGACAAGACCTTACCAGAGGAGCTGGCAAGGTACTATCAGGGATAAGTGACTGGATAGTTTGACAAGACCTTACCAGAGGAGCTGGCAAGGTACTATCAGACACAGTAACTGTATAGTTTGGCAAGACCTTACCAGAGGAGCTGGCAAGGTACTATCAGACACAGTAACTGTATAGTTTGGCAAGACCTTACCAGAGGAGCTGGCAAGGTACTATCAGTTACAAGTGTCTCCTCACCAGTGGAGCTGGTAGTTAATACTACAAACACCTCACCAGTGGCAAAGGATCACTGGTGAGAGGAGTGGTCAGACACGCAAGGTTCGGCAACAGAGAGGCAGTATTAGTACAGAAACGACAGGCAGGAGAATAGTAGGTAATCAGGCAGAGGTTCAGTAACAAGGGTCAGATAGGCAGAAGTACAAAATCAGTAAGCAAATGCGAGGTCAGAGAATAGCCAGAATCATACACAGGTAATCAAATAATAACAATATACAATAGTCCTAGTCTTGTGTGAAATCCCTGGTTTCCTCCCAGATCAAAGCACCGGATACTAGTCTAAGGTCTGAGCGCTAACACGAAGTATTCACGACAGCAGACAGCCAGCTAATGGAGAACGGAGGCCTAAGAAGCAGAGGAAGGCCCCCAGGCACGCCTAGCTCAGAAACAGCCAATCCGAGCGGCGAGAGTCACCTCTGATGGCAGCCGACCGGCAGGTCAGCTGACGCGCCTTCTCCTAGCATAAAGGTCGTGTCTACGTGCGCGCCCGCGTGAGACAGCGACCCTATGAGCTGATGACAATACCATTCCCAGCGTGCTAGATGCCGACGGAATGGATGAGGTCTGGGAAGAGTGAACAAATGCGGCTGCGAGTACACCCTGCGTGTCCCCAGCCGCCATTCCTACAGATGTTACACCTACCAGGCCTGGGTTTGATTCCTGGCCAATGTATGTGAGTTGGCTTTTGACATCCTACACATCCCTAAGCAAGCTAATTTTTCTCTTGGATATATCACAATGGTACATGCTAGGCTGGCTTCAACATGTAGCATTGTAGTGTGCTGTGTTGGTGGTATAATGGTGTGGATAGCTGCCTACCAAGTGGTAGGCCTGGGTTTGATTCCTGGCCAATATATAAGAGTTGGCTTTTGACATCCTACAAATCCCTAAGCAAGCTCATTTTTCTCTTGGATACATCACAATGGTACATGCTAGACTGGCTTCAGCATGTAGCATTGTAGTGTGTTGTGTTGGTGGTATAAGGGTGTGGATAGCTGCCTACCAAGCAGTAGGCCTGGGTTTGATTCCTGGCCAATGTATGTGAGTTGGCTTTTGACATTCTACAAATCCCTAAGCAAGCTCAGTTTTCTCTTCGATATATCACAATGGTACATGCTAGGCTGGCTTCAGCATGTAGTGTTGGTGGTGGTATAGCGGTGAGGAGAGCTGCCTTCCAAGCGGTACGCCTGGGTTCGATTCCGGGCCAATGTATGTGAGCTGGCTTTTGACATCCTACAATTCCCTGGAAGACAAGATCCTCCTCCGGAGGAGGAGAAGGAGAGAAAGAGGGGATAAGGAAGAGGGAAGGAGGAAAGAAGGGAAAGTTTGGGTGGAACTTGTAAGGCTGTTTAGCAGAAAGTCTTAGTTTTAGGCAGAAATCTGTTTGGTGGCCAAAAAAATTTGCATTCTGCGGAATTCCACATTTCTCCGCGGTAATTCTGCCATAGCAATATAGCAGTTCCGTTCTGTCGCAACGGAACCGGATTCACCAAATTACGGCCGGAATTGCGGAAATCTTAATTCCGCAGAATCCAGTGACCATTCCTAGTGAAGAGGGTATATAACTGTGATTTTTTTTTTATTTGCGGGCTTATAATTAGTGATGGATGCAAAACTGAAAAAAATGCACCTTTATTTCCAAATAAAATATTGGTGCCATACATTGTTCTAGGGAAATATTTTAAATGTTGCAATAACTGGGAAAAATGGGCAAATAAAATGTGTGAGTTTTATCCACAGTAGTATGTTTTATTTTAACACTATAATGGCCGAAAACTGAGAAATAATGCATTTTTTTCTTATTATTCTAATTAAAATGTGTTTAGAATAAAATAATTCTAAGCATAATGTACCTCCCAATGAAAGCCTAATTGGTGGCGAAAAAAACAGGATTGAGATCAAGTCGTTGTGATTAGTTGTGATTAAGTTATTGGCGAAAGAATGGGAGGAGTGCTGACAGGAGAAAATTGCTCTATCCTAAAGGGGTAAAAACACTCAGTGGTCAAGTGGTTAAGGCACTTTGGGGAAATAAAACCTAGAAGATCAAAAAAAGAAAAGCAAGAAAAAAAACACAAACTTTTCAGTGTGGTACTTACCTCTATTAATAATTTTTGTTAGTTATTGCTTATTACTTATTGCTTATGGAAGCAATTACATATGATGATGCATTTTATGGGAATTCCTGCTTCAGAACGTGTACAATCTAAAGACTATAACAAAAGAAATAAAATGAGGAAATACTACTACTGCTACTATTACTTTTACTACTACTAACTAATTTAAAGATCACAATAGAAAGACAGACAGTATTCATGGGTAGTGCATCAAATGTAATTTTCTATGTGAAATTAATTAGATAAAATAAAACTTAAAGGGATACTGTAGGGGGTCGGGGGAAAATGAGCTGAACTTACCCGGGACTTCTAATGGTCCCCCGCAGACATCCTGTGTTGGCGCAGCCACTCACCGATGCTCCGGCCCCGCCTCCAGTACACTTCTGGAATTTCTGACTTTAAAGTCAGAAAACCACTGCGCCTGCGTTGCCGTGTCCTCGCTCCCGCTGATGTCACCAGGAGTGTACTGCGCAGACACAGACCATACTGGGCCTGCGCTGTGTGCTCTTGATGACATCAGTGGGATCGAGGACACGGCAACGCAGGCGCAGTGGTTTTCTGACTTTAAAGTCAGAAATTCCAGAAGTGAACTGGAGACGGGGCCAGAGCATCGGTGAGTGGCTGCTCCAACACAGGATGTCTGCAGGGGACCATTAGAAGCCCCGGGTAAGTTCAGCTCATTTTCCCCCGACCCCCCCTACAGTATCCCTTTAAGGTGCATGACTTGTTAATATGGAAGGAAAGCTGAATACTACTGGATGAGGGGAGATTGGCAGGAAAGCTGAAAACTACTGGATGGGAGGAGATTGATAGTAAAGCCAGAGACTACTAGATGGAAGGAGATTGGTATGAAAGCTGAAGACTCCTGGATGGGGGGAGATTGACAGGAAAGCTGAAGACTCCTGGATGGCAAGATTGGTAGGAAAGCTGAAGACTTCTTGGTATGAAAGCTGAAGACTCCTAGATGTGGGGAGATTGGTAGGAAAGCTGAAGACGTTTGGATGAGGGAGATTTGTAGGACAGCTGAAGACTTCTGGATGGGGGAGATTGGTTAGAAAGCTGAAAACTCCTGGATGGCAGGAGATTGGTATTAAAGCTGAAGACTCCTGGATGGTGAAATTGGTAGGAAAGCTGAAGACTTCTGGATGGGGGAGATTGGTAGGAAAGCTGGATGCTCCTGGATGGAGGAGATTGGTAGGAAAGCTGGATACTCATGGTTGGGAGGAGATTGGTAGGAAAGCTGAAGAATCCTAGGTGGGGGGAGATTGGTAGGAAAGCTGACGACTTCTGGATGGAAGAGATTGGTAGGAAAGCTGAAGACTCCTGGGTGGGGGGAGATTGGTAGGAAAGCTGAAGACTCCTGGGTGGGGGGAGATTGGTAGGAAAGCTGAAGACTCCTGGGTGGGGGGAGATTCGTAGGAAAGCTGAAGACTCCTGAATGGCGAGATTGGAGGGAAAGCTCAAGACTCCTGGGTGGCGAGATTGGTAGGAAAGCTGAAGACTTCTGGATGAGTGAGATTGGTGGGAAATCTGGATACTCCTGGATGGGAAGAGATTGTTATGAAAGCTGAAGACTCTTGGACGGCGGGAGAATGGTAGGGAAGCTGAAGACTCCAGGATGGGGAGATGAATAGGAAAGCTGAGGACTCCTGGATGGGGGGGGGGTGGTGGTAAGAAAACTGAATACTCCTTGATGGGGGAGATGGAAGGGTAGGAAAGCTGAAGACTCCTGAATGGGGAGATGGGTAGGAAAGCTGAGGACTCTTGGATGGGGGGATAGGTAAAAAAGCCGAAGACTCCTGGATGGGGAGAGATTGCAAGGCAAATTCACAACAAGGGGAGAAATCTACACATTACAACCTCTCAACAGAAGTATAAACAGATTATAACTGGTGGGTAGAAGACATCTGAAAAGAATAGAACACATTAAACCTGTTAAAATTAGAGGACATACTCGGTTTACCTCTCATGATGAAAGCGTCAACTGTTTAACAATTTTGGTCAATTTTATTGCACAATAAAAGACAATGGCCAATATGCAATTAAGTTTTTCTCCTGCAAAGTGCAGACTTTTTTTTGTACACACTAGAGGCAGCAAAGATCAGCACACCATTGAGCTAGTTATCAGCACAGGCACAAAGAAACAGCCTACAATGTACACACTGGAGGTGGCAAAAATCAGTATACACTCTAGCTAGTTTACTTTCAGTATATCCTTGGAAGGATTTGGTGCTCCATACCAGTTGATATATATATATTTATATTGCATACTTCAGAGGCCCCAATTAAAAACTTGCACTGGGGCCCATAGCTTCTTAGCTATGCCACAGAGTATATTGTATTATCGATGAGGACTTTGAAAGTGGTATTTTATTTTTGCTCTAAAACATTAAACACAACAAAATAATGAGTAGGAAGCACGAAAAGACTGATATTAGAAATGTGTATGATTCACTTAAGCTAATTGATAAGAATGTGTGTTGCCTGTTGCAGAACACATTATCAGAGTGTTTTGTAATTAACAAACTGTTGTATAAACAAAGTAGAGAAAGTTTGCTGTTGTCCCCCCCCCGCCCTCCTTTTTTACTTTGACGTTGTGTTTAATGCTTTTTACCAGGGGTGGAATTTGTGGAAAATGAATAAAAAGCAGTAAATAATGATGACAAAGGCCAAAGATCACACAACAGCTACTCAGATTCCTGCACAGTAAAGTCTGTACAGCTGGCACCTTGTCTCTGATTACTAATCCTTAATCAAGAATATAAAGATGAACGGCACAAGCAAAATAATTATTGGAATGCGTTTCCAGTTAGAAAATGATAGGGAATATGAGAAATGAAAGAGTATGAGATGGAATGTAGGGCATTGTTGCATGTGAATGTCCTTAGACTAGCTTGTATGCCCAGCTATTTATACATTTCTGATCCAATAGCTGAAACTAGCTCTGTAGCCCCTTGAGTATAATTAAAGTAGTATTATGAAGCCAGGAAAATGTAATTCAGCTTTAAAAAAAGTATTTCTGAATAATAGTTCAAGGACATTTGTTTGAATGAGCACAGATTTCAGGTGTGATAACATACTTATCTAAAAATGTGAATATTGTATTAAAGGGGCACTACAGCGAAAAACTAACATTTTAAATATGTGCAAACATATACAAATAAGAAGTACATTTTTTCCAGAGTAAAATGAGCCGTAAATTACTTTTCTCCTATGTTGCTGTCACTTACAGTAGGTAGTAGAAATCTGACAGAAGCGACAGGTTTTGGACTAGTCCATCTCTTTATAGGGGATTCTCAGCTATATATTTATTTTCAAAAGCACTTAGTGAATGGCAGTTGCTCTGTCCAACTGCCAAAAAAACGGTGTAGGGAGCAGGGAAGCTGGCCAGCATCATTGTTTAAATCCTTTTTCAGGAATATCTTTATAAAGAATAAAAGCCTTGCTGAGAATCCCCTATGAAGAGATGGACTAGTCCAAAACCTGTCACTTATGTCAGATTTCTACTGCCTACTGTAAGTGACAGCATTATAGGAAAAAATTAATTTATGGCTCATTTTACTCTGGAAAAAAATGTACTTCTTATTTGTATATGTTTGCACATATTTTAAATTAAACAGTTTTTTGCTGTAGTGCCCCTTTAACCACTTTGGGCTCGATTCACAAAGCGGTGCTAACCCAGTTAGAGACTTTAGGCGTGATAACTATTGCACCACTCTGGTGAAAAGCCAGTTTAGGCGTAATAAGTTTAGGCGTGATAAGTTTAGGCGTGATAAGTTTAGGCGTGATAAGTTTAGATAAGTTTAGATCGTGCGCAAAGTCCCACACGCAAAGCAGCGCCATTAAACTCTATGCGAAGTGCACCAGACTTTGCTAGTGCAAAACTTTTGATCAGCTGTGCACTGCGGTGCTAACCCAGTTGGTGCTTAAACTTATCACACCTAAAAACTTATCACACCTAAACTTATCACACCTAAACTTATCTTGCCTAAACTGAGTTTAGGCGTGATAAAGGGCTTTTCACCAGCGTGCTAACTGTTAGCACCGCTTTGTGAATCAGGCCCATTGCATCCAGACCTTGTTCTCCCCTTCTGGACCAGAGCAGTTTTGACATTGTAGCTCTGTCCCTATTTAAACAGCCTTAACTTTATCCCTACTCACGACACCTAAATGATCTGGATATCAGTTTTTTTCCGGATAAAAAAGACTTTCATTGGGGATATTGTGACCTGAGAATTTGTTTTTCTGCGCATTTTAGCGGGGAAAAAAGGGAAAACCGTGAAACATTGCTAGTAAAAAAATAAAAAGTGATACAGTAGATAAAAAACATTCCATACAGTTGTTTTCTACATTATTCAACCTCCAATGCTGCAAAGGGTTTTAGGGAAATTTAGTGTTCATTTGTAATTGTGTTCAGAATGAAATCTTACAAGGACTTTTAAAAGAACCAAATGCAACTAAAATGACATCAATTGTTTTTGTAATACAGTATTAAATGTTTTTTTTGTGTGATTTCTTCATTGACAAAATTATTCAACCCCTTAAAGAGACTCTGTAAAAACATTTTCAGCCTTATTTCTTCTATCCTATAAGTTCCTATACCTGTTCTAATGCGGTCTGTCTTACTGCAGCCTTTCCTAGTTGCACAGTCGCTGTAATATCTCTGTTATCTAATATAATCCTATTTCCTTTGTCAGCTTTATCGGCTCAGGCAAGAATGTGCTGCTCTGCTTGTGATAGGGAGAAGCTATACACACCCTCTCCACACCCCCTGCAGGCTCTGTATGAGTCACAGACTGAGCTTCTCTGAGCCTATCACAAGCTGATTAGCAGCCATGTCTGTTTGTAAACACTGCCTAAAACTTTCAATTACAAGCCAGGATTGCAGCACGGAGTGGCAGAAACAGCACAGAGGGGCCCAGGAGAACACAATGAATAGAACGGTATGTGTAACGATCGGTGTAACACAGAGAGGATCTGATTACCGGTGATCTGCAGTATCACCGAGAATACAGATATATACCCGATTATTGATGATCTGCAGTATCACCGATAATCAGATATATCTCTAACCTCTGGACACCAGGGTAATAAGAGTGTTTGGTGCAACAGGAATACTTTGAGGAATGCACCTGAGGAGCAGGTGCCCAGCAGTAAGGAGTACTGCACAGTAACACGTTCCTTCCACAAGCTTGAGACTCTCCCAAGGAAGGGGTCAGGCTAAGAGTAGAAAGGACAGAGTGTGAGTGACACCAAGGAAGGGTGTCACCCCCAGGTCTGTGAGCTATCTCTTGACTGAGGAGATAGCTCTCGAGGTCGGGCAAGCTGGGTTTGCAACAGACAGACAGATCAGGGACAGAGACAGGAGACAGATGCGGAATCCTAATACAAGCAGAGATCAGTAACCGAGTATCAGATATAGCGAAGTACCTAATCAGAGATCATCAGAGTAGTCAGGAAAGCAGAAGGTCATAACAAATAATCAACAATGCCTAGTCGTGGGTGTGAGCTCCTTGATCATCAACACCCTGGAACTGGTCTAAGAATAACTAGATGGCAATCTAATTCCTAGACTGAGGTGTGAGGTCCTTGATCATCAACACCCAGGAACTGGTCTAGATAATAACACAGATAATATCACAGATACTGACAAGGTCTGAGTGCTACCACGTAGCGATCACAACGCCAGACACCAGAGAATTGACCAGCACCCAGTATATATACCAAAGCGCTCTACAGCGCCTCCCCTAAGTGCTGGACCAATGAAACCTGATAGAATCGTCAGCTGATCGGCTGGATCAGCTGACACCCTTCTGACTGCCATAAAGGCTCTGCCTCTCAGCGCGCGCGCGCTTCATTCTGAACCTGTGTGGACTATCCGTCCCAGCCACCCCAGACATGTGTTGTAATGCGTCTGTTGGTTTGAACGCGGGGCCAGCCGCACCGCTGTCAGAGCATGCGGCGGTTTCCCCGCGTTCGGCCATACTGCTACTGGCAAGCCCATGCGTGCAAACCTCCGCGTCGGACGCGGAATCCGCCGCCTTGTTCACTGGGCATGCGGCGGTGTCTCCGCGCTCCGTTAGGCTAATGGATGCAGGTCCATGCGCGCAAGCTGTCATGCCGAACGCGGAATCAGCCGCCTTACTCTGAATACTTGCGGCGGCTTTTCCGCGTTTTCTCACAGTACCCTCCCCCCCCCCTGAAGTGTGGACTCTGGACAGCTCCTACCCGGTTTCTCAGGATATAAAGCGTGGAACTCTCTCCTTAACTTATCCGCATGCATGCGACACTCAGGTACCCATGTTCTCTCCTCAATACCATACCCTTTCCAGTGAACTAGATACTGCACCGAGTTCTGTACAACACGTGAGTCTAAAATCTTTTCTACTTCGTACTCAGGTTGGTCATCTACCATCACAGGAGGAGGAGGAGTGGAACCTACATGAACTGCTGGCTTAAAGCGGACCCAAACCAAACATTTTTTTTTTATTAAAAATATTTAGTTGCACCACTCTGACACATACAAAGATAAATAAACACTCCTTCAAACCTATGATCATTTCAGTGCCTGCTTTTCACCCTCCTCTTTTTATAACTTGGGTTATACTGGGGGCAGCCATTAGCAATTCCTCCATTGCTGGACACCATCTACTCCACCAGTTTGCCGGAAAAATTCCGGCAATTTGAAAAGAAGGGAGGGGTTCCTCCAATAAATGTAAAATATTTTATATTTGTCATCATGCAGCTGAAAAAAGGCTGCTATTTATCATTATAATTTAGAAAATAGGTTTTATTTCTGAAATCTTGTATTTTTAATTTGGGTCCACTTTAAGCAGGGACACATGAAAGGATCTTACACCACGCATGCTGGCAGGAAGATCAATGGCATAAGTAACATTGTTGAACTTCCTGGTTACTGGAAAAGGGCCCACAAATCTGGGTCCTAACATGGGCGAGGGCTGTTTCAGGGTTAAATGACGTGTGGACACCCAGACCAAGTCTCCTGGCCGGAACTTCCACTCTAAGGAGCGTTTCTTGTCAGCTTGACCTTTCTGACTTTGAAAAGCCTTCTCTAAATTATTTCTCACGATCCCCCAAATGTTCTTAAATGACTTTTGCCAAGCTTCCAAAGCTGGAAACGGAGTGGAAGCTATTGGCAGTGGGGAGAACTTAGGCAACTTCCCAGTTACCACCTGAAACGGAGAAAATCCAGAGGAAGAGCTTTTCAAATTATTGTGCGCAAATTCTGCAAACGGCAAGAACTTGACCCAATCGTTTTGCGCATCCGCAACATAACACCTTAGAAACTGTTCCAATGACTGATTTATTCTCTCAGTCTGACCATTGGTCTGTGGGTGGTAGCCCGACGAAAATGACAGCTCCATGCCCATTTGATGACAAAATGCCCTCCAAAATTTCGAAACAAATTGGACTCCCCGATCTGACACAACGTTTTTCGGAATGCCATGTAGCCGGAAAATGTGGATGATGAAAAGATCGGCCAACTCCTGGGCTGAGGGGAGTCCTTTCAGGGGCACAAAATGGGCCATTTTACTGAAACGGTCGACTACCACCCAAATGACCGACATGCCCTCAGACCTCGGAAGCTCACCCACAAAATCCATGGACAAATGGGTCCATGGTTCACTCGGGGTGGGCAAAGGCTGCAACGTTCCCACCAGTGCCAGACGGGAGGGTTTGCTTTTTGCACATACTGCACACTCTCTAACATACTCCTTGCAGTCAGTTGCCAAAGAAGGCCACCAAGCACACCTAGCAACAAGGTCCTGTGTTCTGGTGGCCCCAGGATGTCCAGCATTTTTGTGGGAGTGGAACATCTGCAATATCTGGAGACGAAATGTCAGTGGTACAAACATCACCCCTTCAGGCTTTCCTTCAGGGACATCCTGCTGGAAGGGACTTAAAGTCTCCATCCAGTTGTTCCAGTTCTCTGTGGCTGCCAACACCATTCTCTGTGGGATAATAGTCTCTGAGTCTGAGGGCTGTGCTGTCTCTGGCTCAAAGCATCTGGACAAAGCATCCGCTTTAATGTTTTTACTACCCGGAGTGTACGTAATTACAAATCTGAATCTCGAGAAAAACAGTGACCACCGAGCCTGACGGGGACTCAATCTCTTAGCCCCCTCAATGTATTCCAAATTTTTGTGATCAGTGTAAACGGTAATCGTATGATCTGCTCCTTCTAGCCAATGATGCCATTCTTCGAAGGCCAATTTAATGAGTAGGAGCTCCCTGTTGCCTATATCATAGTTTTTCTCTGCTGGTGAAAACCTACGAGAGAAATAGGCACACGGGTGTAATCTTCCCTGCAACCCAGAGCGCTGAGACAGCACAGTCCCTACCCCAACCTCCGAGGCGTCCACCTCCACAATAAAGGGATAGGAGGTGTCGACGTGTCTCAAAATGGGTGCAGAGCAAAACAATTCTTTCAAAGTGGAGAAAGCAGCCAGAGCTTCGGGTGACCAGTGGTTGATATCTGCCCCTTTCTTAGTAAGACTGGTGAGGGGTGCTATGACTGTGGAGTACCCCTTTATGAACCTTCTATAGTAATTAGCGAATCCTAAAAACCTCTGGAGAGACTTCAGTCCCACTGGCTGAGGCCATTCCAGGACAGCAGAGACTTTGGCAGGATCCATAGAAAGGCCCGAAGTGGAAATTATGTACCCCAGAAAAGTGACAGATGTTACCTCAAAAATGCATTTCTCCAATTTAGCATAAAGCATGTTCTGTCTTAACTTGTGCAGCACAAATTTGACATGAGCCCTGTGCTCAGAGAGGTTATCTGAGAAGATTAGTATATCATCCAGATATCCCAGAACAAATTTACCCAACACCTCCCTGAATACTTCATTAATGAGTTCCTGAAAGACGGCCGGGGCGTTACACAACCCGAAGGGCATCACCAGGTACTCGTAATGCCCCTCGGGTGTGTTAAAGGCCGTCTTCCACTCATCGCCCTCTCTGATCCGCACCAGGTTGTATGCACCCCGCAAATCCAATTTTGAGAAAATCTTAGCATTGGTGACCTGAGTGAATAAATCGTCTATCAACGGCAATGGATAGCAATTTTTTACTGTGATTTTATTCAGGCCCCGGTAATCAATGCATGGCCGAAGGCCTCCATCTTTTTTCTTTACAAAAAAGAACCCTGCTCCGGCAGGCGACCGGGAAGGGCAAATGAAAGCCTTAGCTAAGTTTTCACGGATGTACTCTCACATGGCCACTTTTTCTGGCCCAGACAAATTGTAAAGATGACCTCTAGGGGGCATACAACCAGATCGGAGATCGATGGGGCAATAGAAAGGGCCATATGGCGGTAGTTTCTCTGCCGCTCTGGGACAAAACACGTCTGAACATTCAGAATATTGTTCCGGCACTCCCTCTACATGAATCCTGGTCTGACCCAAGGTTACCCTCACTAAACAATGATGAAAGCAATGGGCTGACCAGCTTGTTAGCTGACCAGTGGCCCAATTAATCTGAGGGGAGTGAAGGTGTAACCAAGGCATGCCAAGGATGATAGTGGAGGTTGTCATGTGTAACACAAAAAAAACAACTTCTCCCTATGCAGCACCCCTATAGTGACTCCCACCTCTGGTGTCTGTGACAGAGGGCGGTTACGTTGCAGGGGGGAATCATCCACTGCCGTAACCTAGATAGGTGGTGTTACCGAGATGAGCGGAATACCCAATTTCTTAGCAAATTCGTAATCCATAAAATTAGCTGCTGAGCCTGAATCAATGAAGGCCTTAGTGACTTCAGATTTGTCTTCCCATGTAATCATACAAGGAAGCAGCAACCTTTTATCATCTAGGGGTAAAAGTTGTAAGCCTAGGGTATTACCCCCAACTACTCCTAGGCAGTAGCGTTTCCCGATTTCTTAGGGCAATTCTGTACTCTATGACCCCCCTCTGCACAATAAAGACATAACTGCTCTGAAATCCTGCGTCTCCGCTTCACTTGGGACAACTTTGACCGACCAATCTGCATTGGTTCGGGTGGAGGTGAAACGGGAGGAGGTGAAGTCACAGGAGGCGCAGCGTAGGACACCATCTTTACATGGTTTCTACCCCGGGTCTGTCTCTGATAGCGTAGCCTACGATCGATCCTGATGGCCGATGAAATGGCCTCGTCAATGGTCTTAGGTTCAGGCTGACTTAACATAAGATCAGAGACCTCATCTGATAATCCTGATAAGAAACAATCTAACAGGGCAAAGGTGCCCCACCTGGCTGATACTGACCACCTTCTAAATTCAGCAGCATACTCCTCGACCGGACTTTTGCCTTGACGTAATAACTTGAGCTTCCGTTCAGAAGTCGAGGCAAAGTCGAGGTAAATTATAGCCATGGCTTTAAAAAATTCATCTACAGAGGTTAGGGCTAAGTCTCCAACAGGTAGACTGTACGCCCAGGTCTGAGAATCGCCTGATAACAAAGTCTTAATAAATGTGACCCTTTTGGCCATAGTTCCTGAAGATCTAGGTCTCAACTAAAAGTACAATAACACTCTACTCCTAAAATTTCGGAAATCAGATCTGTGACCAGAAAATTTTTCAGGTACAGGCATGCGTATGTCTGTGCTAGGAGGAGATCGCACTTCATCCACAGCCGTCTGGAGGGTTTGAAAGGACCCGGACAAAGCGTCAATCAACGCCCGGTGACTACCCAGCACTTGGTTGATGGTATCCACCGAAGTGATAAGTGCGCCCAGATGGTCGGTGTGTGCAACCATTTGCATTTTTCGGTCTGGCGTTCTGTAACGATCGGTGTAACACAGAGAGGATCTGATTACCGGTGATCTGCAGTATCACCGAGAATACAGATATATACCCGATTATTGATGATCTGCAGTATCACCGATAATCAAATATATTTCTAACCTCTGGACACCAGGGTAATAAGAGTGTTTGGTGCAACAGGAATACTTTGAGGAATGCACCTGAGGAGCAGGTGCCCAGCAGTAAGGAGTACTGCACAGGAACACGTTCCTTCCGCAAGCTTGAGACTCTCCCGAGGGAGGGGTCAGGCTAAGAGTAGGAAGGACAGAGTGTGAGTGACACCAAGGAAGGGTGTCACCCCCAGGTCTGTGAGCTATCTCTTGACTGGGGAGATAGCTCTCAAGGTCAGGCAAGCCGGGTCGGCAACAGACAGACAGATCAGGGACAGAGACAGGAGACAGATGCGGAATCCTAATACAAGCAGAGATCAGTAACCGAGTATCAGATATAGCCAAGTACTTAATCAGAGATCAGAAGAGTAGTCAGGAAAGCAGAAGGTCATAACAAATAATCAACAATGCCTAGTCTTGGGTGTGAGCTCCTTGATCATCAACACCCTGGAACTGGTCTAAGAATAACTAGATGGTATATATACTGGTAGACAGTATATATACACCAGCGCTCTCCAGCGCCTCCCCTATGTGCTGGACCAATGAAGCCTGATAGAATCGTCAGCTGATCGGCTGGATCAGCTGACACCCTTCTGACTGCCATAAAGGCTCTGCCTCTCAGCGCGCACGCGCGTCATTCTGAAGCTGTGTGGAATATCCGTCCCAGCCACACCAGACATGTGTTGTAATGCGTCTGTTGGTTTGAACGTGGGGCCAGCCGCACCGCTGTCAGAGCATGCGGCGGTTTCCCCGCGTTCGGCCATACTGCTACTGGCAAGCCCATGCATGCAAACCTCCGTGTCGGACGCGGAATCCGCCACCTTGTTCACTGAGCATGCGGCGGTTTCTCCGTGCTCCATCAGGCTAATGGATGCAAGTCCATGCGCGCAAGCTGTCATGCCGAACGCGGAATCAGCCGCCTTACTCTGAATACTTGTGGCGGCTTTTCCGCGTTTTCTCAAAGTATGCTTTTTATTGTAAGAATTTTAGAGTACAGATTCTCTTTAAAGACTACCACTCTTAAGAACAGAGAATGGTCCAGGAAGACAAGAGAAGAGGTGATTTATCTTCACAGGAATGGCAATGGCTATAAGAAGATTGCAAAGATGTTAAACATACCAAGAGACACCATAGGAAGCATCATTCACAAATTCAAGGCAAAGGGCACTGTTGAAACCCTACCTGGTCGTGGCAGAAAGAAGATGCTGACTTTAACTGCTGTGCGCTACCTGAAGCACAAAGTGGAGAAAAGTCCCCATGTGACTACTGAGGAACTGAAAAAAGATTTGTCAGATGCAGGTACTGAAGTTTAAGCTCAGACAATAAGGCACACACTGCGTAATGAAGGCCTCCATGCCAGAACTCCCAGGCGCACCCCCTTGCTGTCTCCAAACAATAATAAGAATCGACTGCAGCATGCCAAAAGTCATGTGGACAAACCACAAAAGTTTTGGGATTCTGTGGACTGATGAAACAAAATTAGAACTGTTTGGGCCCATGGATCACAGCCGTTTCTAGCGGCGTGCGGACCGGGCGGCTGCACTGAGCGCATGAGGGAGGGAGGGCGCCGTGATGGTAAGGGAGCCCCTCCGTATATGGACAAGTCAAAATCTTGCTGTCCGTATTTTTATTCTGCTGTCAGTATAAGTATTGCCACTGTTGCTGCAGCTTTAAGCTGTGGGACATCCCCCCTGCTTCCTGCATAGGAGGCTCAGGCTCTGTGTTGGATGCTGAAATGAGTCTGGCCCCCTGAGTACTGAGTACACAGAGCAGATAAGAGACTCGAGCTTGGCTGCAACTGTGCGGTGTTTGAAATACAGGTCAGCATGTTTCTACTGCTTCTATGATTCCTCCACCAGGAGGTGCAGCTCCTCTGTAATATGTAAGCTGTCACCTCTCTCCCTGACTCCCTATTTCTGTCCCTCCAGTGTCGGCACACTCCGGGCAGTCGTGGCTGTCCCCCCTGCTCCATGCACACACTCCTTTACTCAGAACTAGTTCTGAGAATGCAGGAGCTGTCAGGTAACAGTTTTCTCTCCTGCAGACTCGCACTGATAGGATCAGCAATCTGCTCCGTTTCTTTCACCCTCCCCCATCAGCCCATTCTTACTGAAAGTGGAGTGTCTCCCTGGTATCCTGTCTCCTTGTGCATAATGTTAGTTAGATTCCACAGGATTGTATGAACTAAGATGGATTTCCACTTTGATGATCCATATTAATAAAGTGCACCTTAGACGGTACATGGTGCCTTATTTATGCTTACCTGGGGCTTTATCCAGCCTCATGAGGACTGTGGGCTCCCTTGTCGCCTCAGGTATCTCCTTCAGTTGAGGCCAGTTTAGGTGTCTGTGCGTCTGCGCAGTATCTACTTCGCAGTCCCAGAGGCGATCTTGGGACAACAGAGTGGCTGGGGAGGGCGGTGAGGGTGCCCATGGTCCTCATGAGGTGAGAGGAAGCCCCAGGTAAGTATAAAGTTAGGCACAGCGATTCTCAGGTTCTCTTTGAATGCCTTCTAGTTGTGAAGTGTTTAGCAGTGCTGATTATATTGTGAAATGAATATAGGAAAGTAAATTAGGTGAGGGGATGGGCGATGCATTCCCTAACAGCATGAAAAGAATGGATAGGGACAACAGCTTCACACGTTCAATAGGCATTGTGTCGCACACAGTCATTTGAATAGTATGCTTCACTGTAACGCAAGTGTTTTGCTGCTTTAACAGTTTAGATAATTGTGTAAAAACATTTGGAATTATGAATTTAGTCCCCTAATAGATGTATTTTAAAGAGACTCCGTACCAAAAATTTCATCCGGTTTTCTTCCATCCTACAAGTTCCAAAATCTATTCTAATGTGCCCTGGCTTACTGCAGCACATTCTACTATCACCATCTCTGTAATAAATCAACTTATCTCTCTCTTGTCAGACTTGTCAGCTTTTCTATGTGTACATCAACCTACTTCCTGTTTTGGTGGCCATTTTGTTTGTTTACAAACAAACTATTTAACCCCCAGAGACCCAAATATAGAAAAAAAACTTCAAAAAAATGTTTCAACCTTTCACATGTTGTTATAGGAGGCTTGTGATGCCTAAATCAGTGTTTTTTTTTTATTTTGACATTTTAGTAACTTTTTGGGAGGATGTTGTAAAATTGCAACGCTGGGCTTGTAGAGTAGCAGAAGTTCAATAGTATCACTCACACTCTGAACACATGTAAGGAACAATTAAGTTATTTTTTACTTTACAGTTTATAAAGACCCACATAAGTTCATGTATATGCACAATAACAACAGTATAATAAAGAAAAAAATTAATTTTTATTATCAATTTAATACAAAAAACGAGTATCATATAAAAAAAACCACTATGGCTCAAGTGGGCAATATTACAGTTTAATAGTGTGCTGACTAGGAAGCTGTTATGGGGTAATGGCCTTTTGGCCCATGAATTTACTCTAAAGGCTCTATACAGTAGGTAGAGACATACATAAATTAAACAAATTAGCTAATTGCCAGCACCTAACCACAGGTATACAAAAACTCTAATTAAATTAGCTGTTAAAGAACAGGTGGTAACAGGTGATAACAGTTGATACAACAGGGCACAAAAAAAGGTTAGGAAGTCTGCAAGCAGAACCCTGTGATGTACAAATTGGGTGCCTGTTTACAGTGGATGCATCAAACAATGAAAAATGTCATCAATTACCATATGTATTGGCAGGTCTAAGGGCTGCAGGAGATAGGCATTTGTGGAAGTTCCAATGACTTTCCTGTCAGGCAGGAACAGCCAGGTTTGATATTAAGGCCTGGTGCACACCAAAAACCGATAGCAGATCCGCAAAACGCTAGCGGTTTTTGAAACGCTTTTTCTTATTTTTAGGAAGCGTTTCACCTAGTGTTTTGCGTTTTTGGGTAGCGTTTTTGGTGTAGTAGATTTCATATATTGTTACAGTAAAGCTGTTACTGAACAGCTTCTGTAACAAAAACACCTGCAAAACCGCTCTGAACTGGCGTTTTTCAAAGCGGTTTGCGTGTTTCCTATACTTAACATTGGAGGCAGCTATCTTCATAGCACGGTTTTGTGAATCGAGCCCTATATGTGCATGTTTTATTTGTTCATTTATTCAGTTATGGTAGTTCCAAAAACAGTTATTTTGCTCTGAAAAGCAGAGGCGAACATTGCACTTCCTGCAAAGTGTGTTGGTATAGCCTTTTGCACAGTGTCGGCACCCTCTATCGGCTTTGATGGGAAAATGTCCAATCATGTCCTTGCAAACTTCCTTAGGAGGGTGTGCATTTGACTTTTTGGCTGTCATGGCAGCTGAAGAACCTCCATCATCTGTAAACTGCCTCTTTTGGGAAGTCAAGGTGCCCCCTCTTGATGAAACTGGGCTTGCAGATGGTCGCCCTCGCTTTGACACTGACCCAGCCGTTCCGATCAGGATAAGAGAAGATGCCAACTGGGCCTGAAACCTTCTCCTGTTTAGCATCTGTTTCTTTGGGATATCCAAAGCTTTGCAGTCCCTTTTGTACAGGAGCCAAGCATTGATCACAGCTAGGATAATGGTGTGCCAGAAGATGTAAAGGTACCAGCGGCAGGACTTCAGTGGAAACTTGTATTTTGCTGCAAATGAGTCTAACAAATCCACTCCGCCCATGAATTTGTTATAGGCAGCCACGATATAAGGCCTCTCAACTTCAACAAATCTTTTGGCAGTTTTGTCCCAGCGTTGAATCTTCTCCACTGGTTGTGGGTCAGCAAAGGAAGACACAAGTGTAACCTGTCTGTTGTCAAACCATTTCACAGCACAAATGTTGTGATTTGACTCCACTCTGACATCAAAGCTTCCTCTTCCCTTTTTCTTCAAGCTTTTCTCATCCTCAAGATTACAGTTTGGAAGGCGCACTTGTCTGGCTGTTCCTGTGTAATGAATTCCACAATCCAGCAGCCTAACTATCAATGGGATGCTGGTGAAAAAGTTGTCTGCGTAGATCTTGTAGTTGTGACTATGTGGAAGTGTGGAAGCAAGTTTCATCACAACATCCCCTGATAGTCCAAGTTCAGATCTTGCCCGTATTCCATTCACACTGCCTTGGTACACATCAAAATCACAAAGTATACCAGAGATTCCAGTCCTTGCCCACAGCTTGAACCCCTATGGGTTTGGCTTGCCACGCATGTACTGTTTGATGCTGCTGAATTTCCCCCTGAAAGGGATCATCATTTCATCCACAGAGTTATGTTCTTCAGGGACCACTTTTAGGCATTTCTCTCTGAAAGCATCAAGCCATGGTCTGAGTTTCCAGAGTTTGTCACTTTTTTGTTCCATCTCAGACACGGTTAGATTGTTCACAAAATGTAATGATGTCAACAGAGACTGGAATCTGTTTCGTGACATTACATCAGTGACAGGACTGTATCTTGTGTCTGCTTCCCAGTACATACGGACTCCAGGCATTTGGACAAGACCCATCTTCAGATACATGCCAATCATCTGCTCTATTTCCTTTATGTTTGTGTTTATAGATGATCCTTTCTTCTGAAAACTGTACTGATTTGGGTTATCTGCCAGAGCGCTGATCATATCTTCTGTCACAAACTTCTGAAAGTACTCCAGTGGTGTGCAGAGGGAATGGACATCATTACTGACATCCTGACCAGAAAAATCAGTACTGGGAGAGATGAAATTCTTTTTCAGCCATCGATATCTGTCACGGGGCCCAGTCTTGGCATCAGGATGTTCTGCCTCTGTTGGGATGATTTGAACATCAGAAGTTAGGTGGTCATCGGGTAATTTATTTTCCTTGTCCACTTCACCGATAACTCCATATTCCTCATCGTCACTTGAATCTGTGTCAAAGGACATTTCCAAGTCACTGTCCCCATTCTGGATGGCCTCAATTACATCCTGCACACTATACATGATTTGGTTTTTCTTGGTTTCAGACATTCTGAAAGTTGAAAGAAAAGCTAAGTAACTACAAAGCAAATTAACTAATTATTCTAATGCAAAGATTCACATGTTGCTAAAACTTCACACTTTCCATTCCACAACTTCTATCAAGTAGACCTATTGTTCAATTAGACATGCAAACACTTTAATCCTCACCTCCTAGAGATTTATCACCTTCTCAAGTCTAAAGTGCAGACAAAACCTTGCTATCACTTTGACCCACTGTTGTAAAATTACAACATAGAAATAACCAGCTCTAAATCTCTTAAAATCAGTATATTCAATGATGTCATAAAATCTGCATGATCTACACATATTAATGATCACATAAAAAATATTTCAAGCTTTTTACTTACTTTAGTCCTGATGTATCCCGTCCAAAACAACAAGATGATGTACTCCAAAGCAGGCAACAGGGTTGTATGACTTCATGGCCAGATAAACAGACCTATTTACACATTCAACCATCCAATGGTGTTGCAGAACTGAACAATAGGTTCTATTAGTAATGTACATAAAGTTTTAAAAAGAAAAAAAATGGGGGAGGGTTTATTTTTGTAGCCTTAAATGTGATGTTGTAATATTACAACACTGGGTCTCTGGGGGTTAAAACTGTTTTTAACCATTTTTAATGCGGCGAGGAGCGGCGAAATTGTGTCAGAGGGTAATAGGAGATGTCCCCTAACGCACTGGTATGTTTACTTTTGTGCGATTTTAACAATACAGATTCTCTTTAAAAGACGTTTTATTGACAAGTTTACAAAATTTCACCTAGGAGAAGCATGGCAGAGGGTCAATCATGCTTTGGGGCTGTTTTGCTTCTGCAGGTACAGGTAAGCTTCAGGGTGTGCAAGGTACCATGAATTCTGTTCAGTACCATCAGATATTGGATGAAAATGTGATGAAGTCCGTCACAAACCTGAGGCTTGGGAGACGTTGGACCTTGCTTTCAACAGGACAATGATCTCAAGCATACCTCCAAGTCCACTAGAGCATGGTTGCAGATTAAAGGCTGGAACGTTTTGGAGTGGCCATCACAGTCACCAGACTTAAATCTGATTGAGAACCTCTGGTGGGACTTAAAGAAAGCAGTTGCAGCACGCAAGCCTAAGCATGTGACTGAACTGGAGGCTTTTGCTCATGAAGAATGGGCTAAGATACCCGTAGATCGCTGCAAGACACTTGTGTCAAGCTATGCTTCACGTTTAAAAGCTGTAATAACTGGAAAAGGATGTTGTACTAAGTACTAAGAATGAATGTCACATGGGGGGTTGAATAAAACTGATAATGATGTGAGCACAGAAAAGACATTTGTGGTTATTTCATTATAAATGTTATGTTGTATTTGTCTGACTTACAAGTGCCTCTTTGATTTAATTGTAAACAAGATGACTGAAATTGTAAACAAGATGACAAGATGACTGAAATGATCTAAATCAATGTCAAACTGGCCAAAACCCTCAATTTCAGTGGGGGTTGAATAATTTTGAACACAACTGTATGTCCCCCAAGGATAGCTAGCCAGATGTGTGCCCAGTATCAGACCTCCCCAGTATAGCCAGGTGTGCCCCCAATATCAGCCCCCATTATAGCCAGATGTGTCTCTGTATTTGCTACCCCATATATATATATATATATATATATATATATATATATATATATATAACAGATTTGCACCCCAACAAAGCGCCCCTCATTATAGCCAGATGTGTCCCCAGGATCAGCGTTCCCCATTATAAATAGATCTACCCCTAGGATTAGCTCCCCTGCCCCTTTATAGCCATATGTGCCCCCAGTATTAAGTTATGTCCCTCAGGACCATCAGATGTGCCCTCCATTACTAAATCCCCCACCCCCTGTTACCCTAATGGGCCCCAATAAACATTTCAACCCCCCCTTTCAGATCTAGCCCCCCCTCCATTATGGATAGCCAGATTTGAACCCCCTCCCCCCCTTAATACCCAGCCCCCTCTGTGGCCAGATCATTAAAAAATGCCCCTGCAAAGATACTATCTCACCTCACCTGGTTCCTGCGATCATCCTTCAGCCCCAGCTTCCCTTCACTGCGGTGCATGCAGCCCTGTGATAGCATCATCAAGCCAGGACCCAGATATTCAGCGTCACAGGGCTGAGTGAAGAGCGGTGAATGGAGGCTGGAGCTTCAGCATGATTGCAGGAACCAGGTACGGTTAGATATTCTGCTTGCAGGGGCATTTTTTTAACGATCTGACCACAGAGGAGGAGAGATGAAGGATCACTGCTGTTGGCTACAGCAGTGATCGTTCATCCATGGGGGTCACTAATTGGCTACAAGGGAACATGTTCCCTTTCACCAACTAGTAATGCAGCTGACAATGCCAGGGGGTGCGCTCTGAAGCTCACCCGATCGTGGACAGCAGGACTGCAAGCAAGTCAGTATATTTACATCGTGGTGGCTTGGAGTGTGCCACAGATGACGTAAATATACCGTACTGGTGGAAAAAGTGGTTAAAGGATACCTGAACTGACATGCAACATTATGAGATATACATAGTACTAGTCTCACTAAGAAACTGTCAGGAGTGTTAAAAAAAAATGTTATTATGGAAATGAGGTCAAACCCTTTTGTCTGTGTGTGTGGCTTCATACCTGTCTACCAAGACTACACCATCTAATTCCCCCCCCCCCCCCCCCCGCATTCCCTTGGGGTTTTACCTGCATTTGACATGTGCTAAATGTGATACCCTGTGCAGAAAAAAAATTGATGATGGCAACACTAAAACCTGAGAGCAGGTTTTATTGTGAGGAAAGATTACTGAGTGAGGAGGCCTGAGGAGAATCACATGACTGGGAGGCAGTGGAAACAATCAGTGGGAAGATTCAGGTCTGTTAGCCTATTATTATTAATTTATAAAGCGGCAACATATTCCGTGGCAGTGTACGAAGTGGGAAAACAAACAAGCGGTACATAATGATACAAAAAATGGTATACATCAAAAATGTATACATATCACTAGAGATGGCCTGAACTACAGATTTTGGGTTCGTGAACTGCAAACACGAACTTACAAAAAAGTTTGTGTTCACAAACATACAGGGACTATTTCTGGCCACAGAAATGATGGAAAAGTTATTTCAAGGGGTCTAACACCTGGAAGGGGACATGGAAGAGTGGGATGGATGCCAAAAGTCCCTGGGAAGATTACGTATTTGACACAGAGTCGGGTTATAATCCCTAAACAGCAGAAATCATATTGCATTCCTAAATTGGAGGAATAGCTTTAAAACATCTTGCGTTGCTTTAAAACATCTTGCGTGTGCATACATGGATCAGCAGGTAGTGTAAGTAGTGTCAATATATATTATGTTTAGCGCACACCCTTGAACAATAAGCTTCAAAACATGATCTTTAAATCTCCAGCATATTGTCCATAGTCTTGCATCAATACCAGCAGCACCTCCACCATAGACACCCACTTGTGATCAGACTCACCAGACGTATTGGCCACTGTTAGACTGGCCAATCATGCACGATTCCAGGAAGCCTAGGTGCCTCAGGATCCTGGTGCAAATGCTGCTCTGTATCGTTATCCTTTTGTTTGCAAGACCTCAGAGAAAAAAACCTCTCATAGCGTGATACTGTCTCCTTAAAATCAGTTTTATTAAAAAAATCACACTCACATGTCCAAGCTGATTATATTCGCACAGAGTTTTTCTCACGGGCTCTCCCCCGTTGCCAGGCTGGGCATGCTGTTTGGGCTTGATTTCCACGACCGTCTAGCCACCTCTGCACTGACTCCACTCACAGGGCGATTCTCTTATCCTGGTACATCCACCTCCACCCAGCCTGGCAACGGGGGAGGTTTTTTCTCTGAGGTCTTGCAAACAAAAGGATAACGATACAGAGCAGCATTTGCACCAGGATCCTGAGGCACCTAGGCTTCCTGGAATCGTGCATGATTGGCCAGTCTAACAGTAGCCAATACGTCCGTTGAGTCTGATCACTAGTGGGTGTCTATGGTGGAGGTGCAGAAGCAAGAGTGATTGATAGAGAAAATGCCATTTGAATAACAATGGTTCTCAGTTTTCCTGTGCAGAAAGTAAGGGGGAAGGGGGAGGCCCCATCCAAAGTTTCTCAAGGGGCCCAGTGATTTCTAGTTACGCTCCTGCCTGCACTGATGAAGTCATGAGAATATTGTACGTGTATTCAGTGTCTTATCTTATTTGTAACCATTTTCTTCTACAAGGTATAATGTATGTATTACAAATGAAGGACAGGGATATCATCATTATAGGTTAGTGCTAGATATTCAATATGATATTAAAGAGACACTGTAACAGGAAAAACGTCCCCTGGGGGGTACTCACCTCGGGTGGGGGAAGCCTCCGGATCCTAATGAGATTTTCCCCGTCCTCTTCTGTCCCACGGCGGTCTCGCTGCAGCCCTTCAAGCCGGCCCAACAGATCCGACAGCCTGTTCAATATTTATCTTTCCAGGCTCCAGTGGGGGCGCTGTTTCGGCTCTTCTGACGGAGATAGGCAGAAATAGCTGATCTCCGTCAGGTCCACTCTACTGTGCAGGTGCAGGAGACTTGTGCCTGCGCAGTAGAGCGGCCCGACGGAGATCGGCTATTTCCATTTATCTCCATGGGAAGGAGCGGATACTGCGCCTGCGCTGGAGCCAAAAGGTAACTATATTTACATCCCTGCCGCTCCAGGAGGATTTTCTATTACCTGCTGTTAGTGACAGCAACATATGAGAAAGGTTGTTTATGGCTCATTTTACTCTAGGAGAAATGTACTTTTTATTTGTATGTGTTTAAATATATTTACAATTTTGCATTATTTTGCCATAGTGGTCCTTTAACCACTCTAACCATATTAACCATAGCTAGTTATAGAGATATATATGTAAATAAACGCGGAAGAGCCGCAGCCAGGAGCCAGCGGCAGGGGGCTCTTTCTGCACGCAGTGTTGCTGCACACGGAGAGGCAGCCGCCTCCTCTCAGCACGAGGCGGCTGTCTCCGTGCAGGGACCCAATGAGAGCGGAGAAACCGCCACGTTGGACGCGGCGGTTAGTGCGCATACCCCCGCTGCGGAGACACCGCAGAGCGGGGCTGCTGTGGCTGGGACTCGTAGTCCCTCTGGATTAAGAATGACGCGCGCGCGCGCATTGAGACAGAACACTTGTGCCAGCCAGAGATGAGTCAGCTGACCAGGTTGGTCAGCTGACCCTGGCTCCCCTCCTGATTGGTCCAGCACTTAGGGAGGTGCTGGAGAGGCCTCCGTGTATATATACAGCCAGCTGTTCAGTTGTTGGGTGTCTGGCGTTGCGATCACTTATGTGGGAGCACCCAGATCCCGTAGTCAGATCCGCAAGTGTGCCGGGACCAGCTGGAGCTGTAATCCTACACTTAGCTAGATTGTTGATAGCTAAAGTACTAGTTTAATTGTGTTTATCTGTTATGACCTATTGCCTGCCTGACCATTCTCCTGAACTCTGACCTTGTACCTCGATATTTCTGATACTCTGTTGCCGAACCCCGGCTCGTTCCTAGACTCTGTTTCTGCCTCCTGATTTTGTACCTCGATCTATCTGATACCCCGTTGCCGAACCCTGCCTGTACCTTGACTCCGCCTTTTGCCTCCTGATCTTGTACTTTATCTGTCCGTGTGTGTACGACCTGGCTAGTCCGACCTCGAGAACCGACCTTGCTGTTAGAGGCGGTTCTTCACACTGTTAGTGACCCTTCCTCTTGAGGGTTCCTTTCAGAATATCCTTCCTACTGTCAGCCTGACTCCTCCCGTCTTGGAGAGCTCAGGTCTGCGGAAGGAATCTGTGCAGTACTCCTTGCTGTACTGAGGCCTAGTCCTCTAAGTGTTACTGTTACACCAAACACTACACTCTACTCAGGTGAACAGAGGTTAGCTAGTATATCGGATTATCGGTGATACTGCAGATCACTTATAATCTGGTATACATCTGTATTCCCCGTGATACTGCAGATCACCGGTAATCGGATCCTCTCTGTGCTTCACCGATCGTTACAGAACGACAGACCACAATACTGATGGACGCATGCGCTGACCCTCTGACTGTGCTTGCCACTTCGGTGGATACCATCCATCAAGCACTGGGCCAGCACAAAGCCTTAATTGATGCACTAAAATGCTCTGTGCAAACCCTTCAGACGTCAGTTGATTCAGTGCGATCTTCTCATAGTGATGACATACGTATGCCTGTACCTGATAAATTTTCCGGCCACAAGTCTGACTTCCGGAATTTTAGGAGTAGAGTGTTGTCATACTTCGAGCTGAGACCCCGATCCTTGGGGACTGAGACCCAACGGGTCATTTTTATTAAAACATTGTTTACCGGTGACTCCCAGACCTGGGCATACAATCTGCCTCCCACTGATACTGCTCTAACTTCGGTAGAGGAATTTTTTAAGGCCATGGCCGTGATATACGATGACCCTGACCTTGCGGCTACCTCTGAGCGCAAGCTCAAACTTTTGCGGCAAGGCAGAGGCTCAGTCGAGGATTACGCGGCAAAATTCCGCAGATGGTCAGTCACTGCCAGATTTGATAATTTTTCCCTGATGGATTACTTCTTGTCTGGGTTGTCGGAGGAGGTCTCCGATTTAATGTTAACTTTGCCCGAACCCAGGACAGTTGATGAGGCCATCACATCGGCCATCCGAGTCAACCGTCGATTACGCCATCAGAGGCAAATTCGAGGCAGTCACCGTGTAAGGTCGACATCCTCTGCTGCACCCTTAGTAACACCGTCTCCCTCTGTCTCATCCCCTCCGGCCTTGCCTCCACCCGAACCAATGCAGATTGGTCGATCGAAATTGACCCAGGTGGAGCGAAGGCGGAGGATGACGGAACAGCTGTGCCTGTATTGTGCAGCAGCAGGGCATAGGGTGCGAAACTGCCCTAACAGGTCGGGAAACGAGTTTGCCTAGGAGTAGTGGGGGGTGACACCCTGGGCACACAAATTTCACCCCTTAAAGAGAAAAAATTGCTTCTCCCTTGTACAGTTACATGGGAGGATAAATCTGTATCCACTGAAGCTTTTATTGACTCTGGCTCAGCGGCTAATTTTATGAATTTCGAATTTGCTCAGGAGTTGGGTCTTCCACTCACTCCCGTGAGACCCCCCATTCAGGTCACGGCAGTGGACGATTTCCCTCTGCAACGGAATCGTGCTCTGTCGCAGACTCCGGTGGTGAAGCTCACCATAGGGGTATTGCATGGGGAACAGTTACAATTTTTTGTGTTACACATGTCAACCTCCACTATTATCCTAGGCATGCCTTGGTTGCAGATCCATTCACCACAAATAGACTGGGCCACGAGTCAGCTAACCTCCTGGTCTCCTCATTGTTTTCAACAGTGTTTGGGGAAGTTAACATTGGGGCAAACCAGAGTTCAGGTGGGAGGTGTACCAGACCAGTATGCTGAATATTCGGATGTATTCTGCCCCAAAGCAGCCGATAAATTACCTCCACATCGCCCTTTCGATTGTCCCATTGATCTCCGTTCTGGTTGTGTACCCCCCCCCCCCCCCGGGGTCATTTGTACAATTTGTCGGGACCCGAAAAAGTGGCTATGCAAGAGTGCATCAGGGAGAATCTGGCCAAAGGTTTCATTCGCCCGTCCCGGTCGCCTGCTGGGGCAGGCTTCTTTTTCGTAAAAAAGAAAGACGGAGGCCTGCGGCCTTGCATCGATTACCGCGGTCTCAACAAAATTACAGTAAAGAATCGCTATCCGCTACCCCTGATAGACGATTTGTTCACTCAGATCACGGGCGCCCAGATCTTTTCTAAGCTGGATTTACGGGGTGCGTACAACCTGGTACGCATAAGAAAGGGCGATGAGTGGAAAACTGCCTTTAATACACCGGACGGGCATTACGAGTACCTGGTGATGCCCTTCGGGTTATGTAATGCCCCGGCCGTTTTCCAGGAACTCATCAACGAGGTCTTCAGAGAGGTGTTGGGGAAATTTGTTCTAGTCTACCTAGACAATATTCTTATTTTCTCCAACAATCTCTCTGAACATAGGACCCATGTGAGGTTCGTTTTGAACAAGCTAAGGCAGAACCTATTGTACGCAAAAATAGAAAAGTGTATCTTCGAAGTAACATCTGTCGCCTTCCTGGGGTACATAATTTCCACCACAGGCCTGTCTATGGATCCTGCCAAGGTCTCCGCTGTTCTGGAATGGCCTCAGCCGGTAGACTTGAAATCTCTTCAGCGGTTTCTTGGCTTCGCCAACTATTATAGGAGGTTCATAAAGGGGTACTCTACGGTCATTTCGCCACTTACCAGTCTCACCAAGAAAGGGGCAGATACCACTCACTAGTCTTCTGAGGCGTTACAGGCTTTTGCCACCCTGAAGGGCCTATTTTGTTCTGCACCCATCCTCAGACATGTGGATACGTCTTTTCCATTTATTGTTGAGGTGGATGCCTCGGAGGTCGGGGTGGGGGCTGTGCTGTCTCAGCGATCTGGCTTGCAGGGTAGAAGGCACCCCTGTGCTTACTTCTCCCATAGGTTCTCCCCTGCGGAAAGGAACTACGATATTGGCAACAGAGAGCTTTTAGCCATTAAGTTAGCTTTCGAGGAATAGCGACATTGATTGGAGGGAGCGGAGCATACGGTCACAGTCTACACTGACCACAAGAACCTAGAGTACATTGAGGGGGCTAAGAGGTTGAGCCCTCGTCAGGCTCGTTGGTCATTATTTTTCTCCAGGTTCTCTTTCATTATTACATACACCCCGGGTAGCAAAAATGTCAAGGCGGATGCTTTATCCCGGTGCTTCGAGTCAGAGACAGCACAGCCCTCCATTCCAGAGACTATTATTTCCCAGAGGTTGGTACTAGCCGCAACTGAGACTTGGGAGGATTGGAAGGGGACTTTAATTCCCTTTCAACAAGACATCCCGGAAGGGAAGCCCGCAGGGGTGCTGTTCATTCCGCTAACGTTCCGTCTCCAGGTTCTAGAGATGTTCCATGCGCATAAAAATGCTGAGCATCCTGGGGCATCTAGAACACAGGATCTGGTAGCCAGATGCGCCTGGTGGCCGTCCTTGGCAGCAGATTGCAAGGAATACGTGAGGGAATGTGCGATTTGTGCCAAGAGTAAACCCTCCCGGCTGGCACCTGTGGGTACCTTGCAGCCTTTACCCACCCCGAGTGAGCCATGGACTCATTTGTCCATGGATTTTGTGGGTGAACTTCCTAAGTCAGAAGGTATGTCGGTCATTTGGGTGGTAGTCGACCGCTTCAGCAAAATGGCCCATTTCGTGCCCTTGAAAGGACTCCCTTCGGCCCAGGAGTTGGCTGACCTGTTTATTACACATGTGTTCCGGCTGCACGGCATTCCGGAAAACATAGTGTCGGATCGGGGAGTCCAGTTCGTTTCTAGATTCTGGAGGGCATTCTGCCAACAAATGGGCATAAAGCTGTCATTTTCATCGGGCTACCACCCACAGACCAATGGGCAGACGGAGAGAATCAACCAGTCATTGGAGCAATTTTTGAGGTGCTATGTTGCGGAGACACAGAGCGACTGGGTCAAATTTCTGCATTTCGCGGAGTTCGCACAAAACAATTTGAAAAGCTCTTCCACCGGATTCTCTCCGTTCCAGGTTGTGTCCGGTAGATTGCCCAAGTTCTCACCGTTGCCAGTGGCCTCCACCCCGTTTCCAGCTCTGGAGGCCTGGCAGAGGTCTTTTAAAGACATTTGGCGTACGGTGAGAGATAGTTTACAAAAGGTGTTTGTTACTCAGAAGGGTCAAGCTGACAAGAAACGTTCAGTAGAGTGGAGCTTCCAGCCAGGAGACTTGGTTTGGGTGTCCACACGTCATTTGGCCCTGAAACAGCCCTCAGATAAATTGGGCCCCAGGTTTGTCGGTCCATTTCCGGTAGCAAAAAAGATTAATATTGTTACTTATACCGTTGACCTTCCCACCAGCATGCGGGGGGTAAGGTCCTTCCACGTGTCCCTTCTTAAACCAGCAGTCCAGGTGGGTCCCACTCCTCCCGTGTTGGTAGATGCCCAACCTGAGTATGAAGTGGAAAAGATATTAGATTCACGCATGGCACAAAACTCGGTACAATATCTCGTACATTGGAAAGGGTATGGCATTGAGGAGAGGCAATGGATACCTGGGAACCGTATGCATGCGGATGAGTTAGTGAGGGAGTTTTATGCTTTACATCCAGAAAAGCCCAGAAGGAGCTGTCCGGAGTCCACTCCTCAGTGGGGGGGGGGGGGTACTGTAAATAAAAGCGGAAGAGCCAGCGGCAGGCGGCTCTTTCCGCACGCAGTGTTGCTGCACACGGAGAGGCAGCCGCCTCCTCTCAGCACGAGGCGGCTGTCTCCGTGCAGGGACCCAATGAGAGCGGAGAAACCGCCGCGTTGGACGCGGCGGTTAGTGCGCATACCCCCGCTGCGGAGACACCGCAGAGCGGGGCTGCTGTGGCTGGGACTCGTAGTCCCTCTGGATTAAGAATGGATTAAGAATGACGCGCGCGCGCGCATTGAGACAGAACATTTGTGCCAGCCAGAGATGAGTCAGCTGACCAGGTTGGTCAGCTGACCCTGGCTCCCCTCCTGATTGGTCCAGCACTTAGGGAGGTGCTGGAGAGGCCTCCGTGTATATATACAGCCAGCTGTTCAGTTGTTGGGTGTCTGGCGTTGCAATCACTTATGTGGGAGCACCCAGATCCGTAGTCAGATCCGCAAGTGTGCCGGGACCAGCTGGAGCTGTAATCCTACACTTAGCTAGATTGTTGATAGCTAAAGTACTAGTTTGATTGTGTTTATCTGTTATGACCTATTGCCTGCCTGACCATTCTCCTGAACTCTGACCTTGTACCTCGATATTTCTGATACTCTGTTGCCGAACCCCGGCTCGTTCCTAGACTCTGTTTCTGCCTCCTGATTTTGTACCTCGATCTATCTGATACCCCATTGCCGAACCCTGCCTGTACCTTGACTCCGCCTTTTGCCTCCTGATCTTGTACTTTATCTGTCCGTGTGTGTACGACCTGGCTAGTCCGACCTCGAGAACCGACCTTGCTGTTAGAGGCGGTTCTTCACACTGTTAGTGACCCTTCCTCTTGAGGGTTCCTTTCAGAATATCCTTCCTACTGTCAGCCTGACTCCTCCCGTCTTGGAGAGCTCAGGTCTGCGGAAGGAATCTGTGCAGTACTCCTTGCTGTACTGAGGCCTAGTCCTCTAAGTGTTACTGTTACACCAAACACTACACTCTACTCAGGTGAACAGAGGTTAGCTAGTATATCGGATTATCGGTGATACTGCAGATCACTTATAATCTGGTATACATCTGTATTCCCCGTGATACTGCAGATCACCGGTAATCGGATCCTCTCTGTGCTTCACCGATCGTTACAATATAACTGTCTCCCTGGCCATCACATAATCACATCATACAGAGTGCTCAGTTAGTTTACGGCCACCCAGAACTGCTAGGAGAATATATGTTGCTAAAATAGGCTAAAAAGTGATTCTAAATATTATTTTGCCTTCTTAAAACAGAAAGTATTTGCAATAAGTGAGTAAGTATGTTTCCCATGATGCTTCACTCCTGAACCTGCACATCATCATGTATGTATGCCCCTAAGAAGCATCATCCAGAACCGCTGGTGGATAGGGAGCCTAAAGCATATACATTTTACACATCAACCCAACATGCAGACAGCTGTTTTGAACTTTCTGATTCTCATCAGTGCATGGTATGGATTGATGTGGTTCTGTGGAATAGGGCTTGGACCAATAATATGGTGTCACCAGAATCATGTGATCATTGATCATCATTGCTCCTGATTAGTGTTGGGCGAACACCTAGATGTTCGGGTTCGCGAACGTTCGCCGAACATCGCCGCGATGTTCGGGTGTTCGCGCCGAACTCTGAACATAATAGAAGTCAATGGGGACCCGAACTTTCGTGCTTTGTAAAGCTTCCTTACATGCTACATACCCCAAATTTGCAGGGTATGTGCACCTTGGGAGTGGGTACAAGAGGGAAAAAAATATTTGAAAAAGAGCTTGTAGTTTTTGAGAAAATTGATTGTAAAGTTTCAAAGGAAAAACTGTCTTTTAAATGTGGAAAATGTCATGTTTCTTTGCACAGGTAACATGCTTTTTGTCGCCATGCAGTCATAAATGTAATACAGAGAAGAGGTTCCAGGAAAAGGGACCGGTAACGCTAACCCAGCAGCAGCACACGTGATGGAACAGGAGGAGGCGCAGGAGGAGAAGGCCACGCTTTTTGAGACACAACAACCCAGGCCCTGCATGAGGACAAGAAGCGTGTGGATAGCATGCTTTGTACCGCCATGCAGTCATAAATGTAATAAAGATAAGAGGTTCCATAAACAGGGACCGGAAACGCTAACCCAGCAGCAGCACACGTGATGTAACAGGAGGAGGCGCAGGAGGAGAAGGCCACACTTTGAGACACAACAACCCAGGCCTTGCATGAGGACAAGAAGCGTGCGGATAGCATGCTTTTTACCGCCATGCAGTCATAAATGTAATAAAGATGAGAGGTTCCATAAACAGGGACCGGCAACGCTAACCCAGCAGCAGCTCAAGTGATGGAACAGGAGGAGGCGCAGGAGGAGAAGGCCACGCTCTTTGAGACACAACAACCCAGGCCTTGCATGAGGACAAGAAGCGTGCGGATAGCATGCTTTGTACCGCCATGCAGTCATCCTACTAATATAATAAATGGGAAAGTTCGGATGTTTGGATGTTTGGATGTTTGGATGTTTGGATGTTTGTTACTCGATCACGCAAAAACGGCTGAACGGATTTGAATGAAATTTGGCACACACATAGTACATTACCTGGAATAAAGTATAGGATACTTTTTATTCCCATAACCAAAAAGAGACAAATACAAATTTCACTGGAAAATGTAAACTGCAGCCATACACTGTTACACTGGAGGTGTGTTTAGCTTCTAAGGGTAGAATGGTTAATTTGCATATATTCAGCAGTGATGCTCTGGGAGACATCTCAAGCTCACTCCAACCTGAAAGATTTGGAGCTCATTGCTAAAGATGAATGGGCAAAATACCTGTGGAGATCTGCGAAATGCTGGTCTGTGTTTGATTGCTGTAATAGCTGTAATAGCTAATAAAGGCATTTCTATTGATTATTGAGAAGGGTATGAATAACTTTGGACTGAATAGTTTGATGTAAATAAAAGCTGAGAAATGTTTTTTTTTTCCACAAAAATGCCTCTTCTACATCGTCTTATTATCTTCTAGGAGACACCTATGTCATTTCCCATCAAAAAATGACTTGCTGTTCAATTAAAGTAACTTTAAAGAGACTCTGTAACACATTTTTCAGCCTTATTTCTTCTATCCTATAAGTTCCTATATCTGTTCTAATGTGCTCTGGCTTACTGCAGCCTTTCCTAGTTGCACAGTGGCTGTGTTATGTTGTTTATTTAATCTAATCTTCTTTCCTCTGTCAGCTTTGTCGGGCTCAGGCACTCAGGCTGGAATGTGCAGGTCTGCTTGTGATAGGATAGAAGCTATACACACCCTCTCCAGGCCCCCTCCAAGCTCTGTATGACTCACACACTGAGCTACTTTCAGCCTATCACATGCTGTTAGCAGCCATGTCTTTTGTTTGTAAACACTGCCTAAAACTGTTAATTACAAGCCATGATTGCAGTAGGGAGTGGCAGAAACAGCACAGAGGGGCCCAGGAGAACATAATGAATAGAATGGTATGCCTTTTTTTGTAAGAATTTTAGAGTACAGATTCTCTTTAAGTCAACACTTGTCAGGGGTATGAATAATTATGGTCAGCACTGTATACACTGTCTATATATATATATATATATATATATATATATATATATATATATATATATATATATATATATATGTATATATATATATATATATATATATATATATATATATATATATATATATTGTATACAATATAACTTATCTTATTAATGTTGTAAATGTGAAAGTTTGACAGTTTGGTTGTTTGTTAAATATCATCATATTGCAAGGAAAATCAATGCATCAGTTGCACCTAGTGGAGCTGAGTGACTAAGGAGTCTGAATGGCATGTAAACAATGGGCTTGATTTATTAAAGAGACACTGAAGCGATAAAAAAATATATGATATAATGAATTGGTTGTGTAGTACAGATAATTACTAGAAGATTAGTAGCAAAGAAAATATTCTCATATTTTTTATTTTCAGTTATATAGTGTTTTTTACAACATGGCATCACTCTCTAATATTTGCAGTTTACACAACACTCAGCATTCTAAATGATTTTTTTCAGAGCAGTCTTGTGAACTATTGACTTGTCCTCTGCAGAGAAAAAGAAAATCCCTGACAGACAGTTGAGATAATAAACTTCAGAAGACAGACCTCTCTGCGATTTTGAAAGTTGTGGAGTTCATTGGTTTGTTCGCATAGAGATAACAACTGGAGTTTCTTAACTTCCTGTACTGGAAACAATATTAGACTTGTGTCTCTGTTCCTAATGTTTTATTTATGAGCTGTACTACATACAAATCATTATATCATATATATTTTTTTCCGCTTCAGTGTCTCTTTAAGCTGTGCTACTAAAGCAGTGTAATGACACCAATGCCCGCTAAATACAGCGATGCACGTTACGCGCGGTAGTGCAGTGTAGCGTCCGCTCCTAAATAACGTGCACTCCCTTTAATTTACGGCCGCTCCTTCTGCAAGATATGATTAGCCCAAAATACTGTCTTCCATGCCGCACATACCAAGTAGGGGCTTTCTGTAAGCCCACCTGAACAGCCTTTGCTGCCAATAGCAGCGCTACAGTACACTACCATATTGGCTGTTCTGGATTGGGCAACGGTCCTGTGTGCATATAAGTGGCAGGACCATTGCCCAGTCCAGTTCAGGGTCTATGGCTGAAAGTATTAGAGGCAGAGGATCAACAGGATAGCCAGGCAACTGGTATTGCTTAAAAGGGAATACATATGGTAGCTTCCATATGCCTGGTGCTTCAGTTGTTCTTTAAGGCCTCTTTTACACTATACACTAAAAATGATGCTGTTTTAACATTCCATAGCAGTGCAAAAAGCTTTAAGTTCCTATGTGTATAATGTGTATTTAGCTATAGGGAACATGGATATTACCTTGCACATCAGTTTTCTGTTGTGTAGTGATGAATATAAAAATGTGAACCTAAAGTGAGTTATTTGGAGGCTGCCATATGTATTACCTTTTTATTAATCCTAGTTGTCTGGCTGTCCTGCTGATCCTCTGCCTCTAATACTTTCAGCCTAGACCCTGAATAAGCATATGTATTTATTTATGCAGTGCTGACATATTATGCAGTGCTGTACAGAGTATATTGTCTTGTCACTAAGGCTGGTTTCACAGTGGGATGTTACAGGCGCACGTTAGAGCAGCCTGTAACGCAGCCCACCGCACAGTAATGAAAAATCAATGAGGCTGTTCACAGTGCCCACGTTGCGTTACATTGTAACGCTGCGTCACAAGACAACGTACTGCATGCAGTACTTTAGACGCGGCTGAACCGCGTTAGACTGCTTGTACATGCTCAGTAATGTTGTGGAGGAGCGGAGAGCGGCCAGGCACATGGCTAATTAATATTCACTGCACTCAGTGACGTGCAGTGTTTACTTCCTGGAGCGGCCGCCCTGTGCGGCGATTGGCCGGCGGGACCACGTGATGCCGCATGCGCACAAGAGTGCGCATCACGGCATCACTGACGCTAGAGTGAGCTGCACAACGCGGCTCACTCTGACGTCCAGATCCAGCACCACCAGGCGTTCCGTTAGGGGGACGTTATGCGACCTTAACGCCCCCTCTAACGCAATGTCCTGGTGTGAAATTAGCCTAAGTGTCCCTTAGAATAGCTCACAATCTAATTCCTACTATAGTCACATGTCTGTGTATGTATCATGTAGTGTATGTATCATAGTCTAGGGCCAATTTAGGGGGAGGCTAATTAACTTATCTGTATGTTTTTGGGATGTGGGAGGAAAATGGAGTGCCCGAAGGAAACTCGCACTGACACGGGAAAACATACAAACTCCTTGCAGATGTTGACTTGGCTGGAATCAAACTGGGGACACAGAGCTGCAAGGCAAGAGCGCTAAGCACTATGTCACCATTCTGCCATACGCAGCTCAGGTGTTTCTGAGTGACAATATTAGCTGCATGCTTGTTTCTGGTGTGATTCAGACAGTACTGCAGCCAAATAGATCAGCAGGGCTGACAGGCAACTGGTATTGTTTAAAAGGATACAGATGTGGCAGCCTTCATATCCATCTCACCTCGGGTTCACTTTAAAGCAGGTGGTAGACCTCTTATCCAGCCACCATAGTCCTCCCAGAGTAGCAATACCCCTAATCAGCCACCATAGAAAAGACAGTGGTTCAGTGCCCGCAGGATTGGTACATAGTCTGTTCTGGAGATCCATATCCAGTGACTAGCAGAATCTGTTTGGAATGAAGCACCCCATACAATCAATATAAGAAATGTACCCTGGGGGCCAGAATAGATGCCTGTAATTGTACAATGGGAGAGCATTTTTAAAAAGAATGAGGACTAGGGTTGAGCAAAATTGCCTCTGACATGACAGTGATATGTTTGTTGAAACTACAATTCTTTAAACATTTTTGCAAGTTACATTGAAGTCAATAGTGCTGAATTTAATAGCAAAACCCTCTACATGCTAGAATCACCAAATTTAAAAAGTAAGTTAAAAGGAACCTAAAGCGAGGCTTCCATATTGATTGCGTTTTAAGCAATACCAGTGGCCTGGCAGTCCTGCTGATCTATTTGGCTGCAGTAGTGTCTGAATCACACATGAAACAAGCATGCAGATAATCTTGTCACACTTCAGTCAGAACACCTGATCTGCATGCTTGTTCAGGGTCTATGGCTAAAAGTAATAGAGCCTAAGGTTCAGCAGGACAGCCATGTAATATGCATTGTTTAATAGTAAATAAGTATGTCAGCCTCCATATCCCTCTCACTTTAGGTTCCCTTTAAATACCATTCTGATATTTGCAGCTCACAGCCAGGTCACTGAACTAGCCATCAGAGAGGTGCGTCTGGTTGGAACAGATACCCTATATTTCATTTCCTCGGCCATCTTGCTTTGTCTTCCATGTGCATCCATGTACAGCAGCCCCCTCTCATTCCATGTGCCGCCCCCTCTTCCATGTGTATCATTCATGCACAGCAGCCTCTCCCATTCCATGTGCCCCCCCCTCTTCCATTTTTATCCATGTACAGCAGCCCCTCCCATTCCATGTGCCGCCCCCTCTTCCATGTGTATCAGGGGCGTCGCTAGCCCTGTTTTAGGGGGGCACGTGCCCCCAATCTTTCCTGGGGTGCCACGGATCTCCCGGCCGCCGCTGCCCCCTCTGTCAGCGGCTCCCTCCAGCCGCCGCCGCCGCGTCTCAGACCTCAGGATCAGGCGGCGAGCCGGCGACCAATCGTGCGGGCGCTAGGACCCAGCGCCCGCACTGATATGCGGAAGTGACATCACTTCCGCATATCGAGCGGGTGCGTCCAGCGCCTGCTCGTACATCTGGTCGGGTCGCCGCTGATCCTGAGGTCTGCTGAGAGGTAGGGGGGGGAGCGGCGGCGGCTAGAGAGGGGGCCTCCCTGTCACTCACTCACTCACTCACTAAAGGGGCTCCCTGGCACTCACTCACTCCCTAAAGGGGCTCCCTGTCACTCACTCACTCCCTAAAGGGGCTACCTGTCACTCACTCACTCCCTAAAGGGGCTACCTGTCACTCACTCACTCCCTAAAGGGGCTACCTGTCACTCACTCACTCCCTAAAGGGGCTCCCTGTCACTCACTCACTCCCTAAAGGGGCTCCCTGTCACTCACTCACTCCCTAAAGGGGCTCCCTGTCACTCACTCACTCCCTAAAGGGGCTCCCTGGCACGCACTCACTCCCTAAAGGGGCTCCCTGTCACTCACTCACTCCCTAAAGGGGCTCCCTGTCACTCACTCACTCACTCCCTAAAGGGGCTCCCTGTCACTCACTCACTCCCTAAAGGGGCTCCCTGTCACTCACTCACTCCCTAAAGGGGCTCCCTGGCACGCACTCACTCCCTAAAGGGGCTCCCTGGCACTCACTCACTCCCTAAAGGGGCTCCCTGGCACTCACTCACTCCCTAAAGGGGCTCCCTGGCACTCACTCACTCCCTAAAGGGGCTCCCTGTCACTCACTCACTCCCTAAAGGGGCTCCCTGTCACTCACTCACTCCCTAAAGGGGCTCCCTGGCACTCACTCACTCCCTAAAGGGGCTCCCCTGGCACTCACTCACTCCCTAAAGGGGCTCCCCTGGCACTCACTCACTCCCTAAAGGGGCTCCCCTGGCACTCACTCACTCACTAAAGGGGCTCCCCTGGCACTCACTCACTCCCTAAAGGGGCTCCCCTGGCACGCACCCACTCCCTAAAGGGGCTCCCTGGCACGCACCCACTCCCTAAAGGGGCTCCCTGGCACGCACCCACTCCCTAAAGGGGCTCCCTGTCACTCACTCACTCCCTAAAGGGGCTCCCTGGCACTCACTCACTCCCTAAAGGGGCTCCCCTGGCACTCACTCACTCCCTAAAGGGGCTCCCCTGGCACTCACTCACTCCCTAAAGGGGCTCCCCTGGCACTCACTCACTCCCTAAAGGGGCTCCCCTGGCACGCACCCTCTCCCTAAAGGGGCTCCCTGGCACGCACCCACTCCCTAAAGGGGCTCCCTGGCACGCACTCACTAAAGGGGCTCCCTGGCACGCACTCACTCACTAAAGGGGCTCCCTGGCACGCACTCACTCACTAAAGGGGCTCCCTGGCACGCACTCACTCACTAAAGGGGCTCCCTGGCACTCACTCACTCCCTAAAGGGCCTCCCTGTCACTCACTCACTCCCTAAAGGGCCTCCCTGTCACTCACTCACTGCCTAAAGGGGCTCCCTGTCACTCACTCACTGCCTAAAGGGGCTCCCTGTCACTCACTCACTGCCTAAAGGGGCTTCCTGTCACTCACTCACTGCCTAAAGGGGCTTCCTGTCACTCACTCACTGCCTAAAGGGGCTCCCTGGCACTCACTCACTGCCTAAAGGGGCTTCCTGGCACTCACTCACTGCCTAAAGGGGCTTCCTGGCACTCACTCACTGCCTAAAGGGGCTTCCTGGCACTCACTCACTGCCTAAAGGGGCTCCCTGGCACTCACTCACTACCTAAAGGTGCTCCCTGTCACTCACTATCGGGGTCCCTGTCACTCACTACCTAACTGGAGGCGCCTGTCACTCACTAGCTAACCTGGGGGTCCCTGTCACTCACAACCTAACTTGGGGGGGCTACCATATTAAAGGGGCATTCTGCCTATTTATGTGAAATGCTGTCTATTTATGTGCCTCATGACTGCTGAATGTGTCTTGTTGGGAGCCTTATGATTTGTTGGGGGCCTCATGATTGCTGAATTTGTCTTGTTGGGGGCCTCATGATTTGTTGGGGGCCTCATGATTGCTGAATTTGTCTTGTTGGGGGCTCATGATTGCTGAATTTGTCTTGTTGGGGGCCTCATGATTTGTTGGAGGCCTCATGATTGCTGAATTTGTCTTGTTGGGGGCCTCCTGATTTGTTGGGGGCCTCATGATTGCTGAATATGTCTTGTTGGGGGTCACATGATTGCTAACTGCGAGACTATGGGAAAAGCTGAATCCTTATCATATGGGACAATAGCATTAAACCTACTTTTTTAGCGTTTTAAAACAGAAAATAAAACTGGGAGGTTCTAAAAAATTGAATACATTTTTCAGGAGTAGGATGGATGAAATTGTTTATCTTCACAGTTTATTTTCAACTTGGATTTTCCATAATGTTCATGTATGAGTTAAAACGTTTGTACAGTATTTAGTTTAAATTGCTGTTGCCACTTTGCGATAGATACCGGTAAGTGACTTTTGGGTTGCAGTTTGGGCACTCGGCCTCCAAAAGGTTCGCCACCACTGTCCTAATCTGATGTCCCACCATTGCTAGGTTCATGTAAATTTGTCTCCACCCGTTACCACACCTATATTCTGGTCCATGGCCCACCCATTTTTTGGTGCAGCGCGATAAGCACGCCACACAACGTGATCGTCATATTTTTGGCACGCTAGCTGCAGTGTGCTGAATTCTGCTGCCTACAGTATGTACAGTATACGCTGTTCTCTAGTGCTTGCACTGTGTGCTGATTTACCTCCAGTGTGTACAGTGTAAGGTGTTACTCTGTGCCTTTATTGATTGTAAACCAGCTGTATTGTATGCTGATCCCTGCTACTTTCAGTATGTACAGTATTAGCTGTAAAGCCTGGTACACACATACAATTTTGATTAGCCAATTTTAGCTCTGTTCATAAAATTCATTGTCTGTTGGCCCACTTACTGCACGGGGGTGGGAAATTGGGGGTCAGTGATTGACCCATCAAAATTGTATGTGCGTATACATCTTTGATCTATGCCTATACTGATTGTAAATGATCGAAATAAAGGACAGGGGGCTCCGTCCAATATTTCGATGGGCAGGCCCGTTATCCGTAGCTTACACCGCTGCTAAGTTCATGTACATTTGGCCCCACCCATGGCCACGCCCACTCACCGCATGGCCACGCCCATTTTTTGCCGCGGCGCGCTGCGCCCGCCGCATGTACCTCCCCTCCTGGTGCCCACAGGTGCCACTGATCTCCAGGGACCCTAGAAACGCCCCTGATGTGTATCATTCATGTACAGCAGCCCCTCCCATTCCATGTGCAGCCCCCTCTTCCATGTGTATCCTCCATGTACAGCAGCCCCTCCTATTCCATGTGCCGCCCTCTCTTCCATGTCTATCCTCCATGTACAGCAGCCCCTCCCATTCCATGTGCCGCCCCCTCTTCCATGTGTATCCTCCATGTACAGCAGCCCCTCCCATTCCATGCGCAGCACCCTCTTCCATGTTTATCCTCCATGTACAGCAGCCCCTCCCATTCCATGTGCCGCCCCCTCTTCTATGTGTAAAAGGTAGAAAACCGAGAGCCCAATATAGTGTAGCTTGTATTGGAGGAGTGCGAATGATAATAATGAAATGTAAGTATTACAAACCAGGGTTACCTCCAAGGCAACCACTGAAAAGGCAGGTGGGGAGACCAAGCCTGTCCCCACTCAGGATTAAGACGTCGCTCTCTGTGGATAGAGGGAAAAAAGAGGGTGTACCACCCTTCCACCAAGGGTGGATTCTTGATGTGTAGAGCTGTACAGAGGCGCCAGTAGGATAAAAGTCATTAAAACGTTTAAAACGTTCGGGATGCGGTGGTGGACCAGCCAACCCAAAACAGACACAGGGACTGTCGATTCAGGTAATAAATCATTTATTTATATACTCTAGGGATGGGACGACGAATCCGGCGAATCCACGAATCCCTCGAATATTGGGAAATATTCGAGATTCGTGGATTCGAATCTCGACGCCATTTTCCACTTTGCGAATCCGCCAAATTCCGACGCTGCATCGCCGCGCATCCGCCGCTCGCACTCGTCCTCCTCCGACACCCCCCCCACGTCTCCTCCGCCCGCCCCGCGCCTCCTCCGCCCGCCCGCATACATTGTATCAACTCACCTGTCCAGTGGAGCGCAGAGCGGCAGACCTCTCACTCACTTCCTGGTTCCCTCTAGTGACGGCTTTTACAATGACGTCATCAGTAAAAGCCGGTCCGGCCACTAGAGGGAACCGAGAAGTAATGACGAGGTCTGCCGCTCTGCGCTCCACTGGACAGGTGAGTTGATACTTATGCAGGGGTGAGCGAGGAGGCACGGGGGACGGAGGAGGCACGGGGGGGCGGGGAGCGACACCTACCTACCTACCTACCTACCTACCCCTATACCTACCTAAAGGTCCCCTATACGTACCTACCGGCCACTATACCTACCTACCTACAGGCCCCTATACCTACCTAAAGGATACGTACCTACCTACCTACCTACCACTATACCTACCTACCTACAGGCCCCTATACCTACCTAAAGGCCCCTATACCTACCTACCTACCTACCTACCTAAAGGCCCCTATACCTACCTAAAGGCCCCCTATACGTGCCTACCTACCTAAAGGCCCCTATACCTACCTACCTACCTACCTAAAGGCCCCTATACCTACCTACCTACCTACCTACCTAAAGGCCCCTATACCTACCTACCTACATACCTACCTATACTTAAGGCCCTATACCCTGCTACCTATACTGAAGGTCCCTTTAACTACCTACCTACCTGCAGGACACTATACCTACCTACCGGCCACTATACCTACCTACCTACAGGCCACTATACCTACCTAAAGGCCCCCTATACGTACCTACCTACCTAAAGGCCCCTATACCTACCTACCTACCTAAAGGCCCCTATACGTACCTACCTACCTACCTACCTACCTAAAGGCCCCTATACCTACCTACAGGCCTCTATACCTACCTACCTACTTAAAGGCCCCCTATACGTGCCTACCTACCTAAAGGCCCCTATACCTACCTACCTAAAGGCCCCTATACCTACCTACCAACATACCTACCTATACTTAAGGCCCTATACCCTGCTACCTATACTGAAGGTCCCTTTAACTACCTACCTACCTACAGGACACTATACCTACCTACCTACTGGCCACTACACCTACCTACCTACAGGCCACTATACCTACCTAAAGGCCCCCTATACGTACCTACCTACCTACCTACCTAAAGGCCCCTATACCTACCTACCTAAAGGCCCCTATACCTACCTACATACCTACCTATACTTAAGGCCCTATACCCTGCTACCTATACTGAAGGTCCCTTTACCTACCCAAAGGCCCCTATACCTACCTACATACCTACCTATAATTAAGGCCTCTATACCCTGTTACCTATACTGAAGGCCCATATACCCTGCTACCTATACTGAAGGCCCATATACCCTGCTACCTATACTGAAGGCCCATATACCCTGTTACCTATACTGAAGGCCCATATACCCTGCTACCTATACTGAAGGCCCATATACCTTGCTACCTATACTGAAGGCCCATATACCTTTCTACCTATACTGCATGCCTCTATACCTTGCTACCTATACTGAAAGCTACCAATATTGAAGGCACCCATACCTAGCTAGCTATACTGAAGGCACCTTTACCTCGCTACCTATACTGCGGGCAACTATACCACGGATTGCACAATTCTTATGTGCAGGATTCGTTAGATTCGGGATTCGAAAGGTTCGAGATATTCGAGAACCTTTTCAGATTCGGATTCGGATTCGGATTCGAAAAAATTGTGGATTCGTCCCATCCCTAATATACTCCAAAGACAAGTTGCAACGCGTTTCACGGGCAAAATCCCGCTTCCTCAGACAATAAACAACTGGAGTGATACACAGCACGGAATCCAAAATACGCTTGGCACCTCTGTGTAACAAAGTTTTAATTTTATTGTATCTCTTTGTGGATATGAGTCATCAGTACCCTTGTACTCATTTTATTGGGGAGGGAGTGGCCATCTGGGCATCCCCTTGTTAAAGGGACCCCTGAGATGCAGAGGCGTATCTAGAGAAGATGGCGCCTATGGCGAATACTGAAATTGCGCCCCCCAACATCCCCCACCAACTCCCCCCCCCCCCCCCCAATGATTTATTTTTCCCAAATAAAAAAGTGTGAATTAAAGGGAACTGAAATTGCAACAGTGCCATCATAGATCGAGTCTCCGGACCCCCGCTGCCACTAAGTTTCTTTCTTGCCGACTCAGCCATGTGGATGACCACTGTCAAAATCACTTACTGCGCATGCGCAGGACGCTCCCAGGGGTGGGAGCGTGATTGAGGACACATGCGGCCAGGGGTGCACAGGCGCAATGGCCATCGACTGGCCAGTTGGCAAGAACGAAACTAAGTGGTGGCAGGGGACTGGAGGATCAATCTGTGATGACACAGGCACAGGGCGGCTGCAGGGGGCTGGTGGAAGCCCCAGATAAGTGAAACTTTTTTATGTTTGTTTCAATTTAGGTTCCTTTTTATTCACACATTTTAATTTGAAAAAAAACTCACTGCGTGGTGTAATATAGTCTCCATTTTCTGTGTGTTGAGCTGTTGTGACACACAGACTTCTAGGTGCTGAAAGAAGCCCCAGGTAAGTAAAGCTTTATATTTAAAGGGATACTTAAGCCTGTGCAAAAAAAAAAACAAAACAGTTTTACACACCTGGGGCTTCTCCCAGCCCCATGCAGCCGTCCTGTGCCCTCGCAGTCACTCACAGATCCTCCTGTCACCCGCCCGAGCTAGTTTTGTTTTTGCCGACAGGCATGGGAACACGAAGAAGGTTACGCATGGCCAGGTCTGTCGGCGAAACAAAACTACCTGGCGGTGGGGGACAGGAGAATCTGTGAGTGACTGCGAGGGCACAGGACGGCTGCAGGGGGCTGGTAGAAGCCTTAGGTAAGTAAAACTGATTTTTTTTAACACAGGCTTAATTAAGTATCCCTTTAAGAATCAAGCCCAGAAAAGGAAGTGGCAGTAGGAGAGCTGACCCTAGGTCACAGCTGGTCAGAGATCTGCATATCAGAAGGTTCCCTTCCCTGGGCAGCCAGGAGCCCCCACTCCCTTTCACTGCAGAAAGAAAGTTAATAAACTTAAGTCACTCATGCTGGCATGTTATCACTGTCTGGTACTATCTGCTAGATAAACAGCCTACACATCAGCTGAGTGAAGAATATAGTGAGGAGGGGAGATTAGGACACTGCACCAGTTGTTCGGAGTGAGCCTATATTGCTCAACTGTAATAAAATACTATCTGTCGCTCAGTGACAAGTGACACTTCACAAGCAGAGCAAAGTGCCAACTCTCCTCTCCGGGCAAATCACCTCTCCTGCTGTTTCTCCCCCCAGCTGGACATGGGAGAACAAGAACAAGGAGGATAATAAGACATACCATGCTGGACACACTCACCCGCAGGCTGCTGTTGTAATGTGTACGGAGATGTGTGGGGGCGGACTCATCCAGCTGCCTCTCTCCTAGTCATTGGCGAGAGAGACGCACCGATACAAGGAAGGGTTTTGCTAAGGGAAGAACGGAGGTCGGAGGAGGCCTGAATTGATACTTCTGTCTCAGCCGCCCGGATACCAATACCACGTGGACAGACGCTGGGGCAGAGGAGAGCAGCGGGGAGGACTGTCACTGCTGCGCTAGTGCACTCAGAAGCAAGCCGCTCAGGAGGAGCCGATGATGACGAGAGACAGCACGTGGAGTGGAGGAAGAGCGGAGCCGACGTTGCTATGGCGACCTGCCGCGACCACAAACGCTGGCGGCAGCGGGGAGGAACCGAGAGGTGAATGGGCAAGCTGTGGCAGCCGCACACACACGCAGACCGTGCTGCTCTCCTGACCCGACCTAGTAAGGGGCGATTAATTGCTTACTGGGGATGCGCCCCCCCCAGGTGAGTGACAAAGGGCGCCCATAGCAACTGCCCTATGTGCACCCCTGTAGATACGCCCCTGCTGAGATGCCATCATAAACCCCCAGGGCATACATGCCCACCTCCTCCTGGGCCCCCGGAGGTGGGGAAGAGCCCCTTGTCCATTGATTAGACAAAGGATCTAGAGGAGAGAAGGAGGCTTTGCCACTTCTCTCTTCCAGAGCCCACTTCACCCAATACCATGGACCATGTGGGCTGGTATAGCTCAGACAGCGGAGCCCCACATGGTCTGGGCTCAGCATTCTGGCTATTGAAGCCTGAATGTGTGACAAGGGGTTAAAGAGGCTTGGCAAGGGAGGCATCACATTTTGTTTTAATATTTTTATAGTCCAAAAAATAGATATATTTGCCAAATGGCCAGTGATCCCTACACAGCAATATTTTAGCTGTAGAGCAATCCCTGGCCAAAGTTTTCCAGTTCCACCGGGTTGACATGTGGAGAAGAAAATATTGTTTGAACTCTGTTCTCGACAGAGGGAGCGATCTTGGCAACACCGGTGTAAAGTTTAGGCAAAGTGTGTTAGCTGGTGCTGCTCCTTTAAGAATCCAGCCAGATAGAGGAAGTTGCGATCACAATCCTGATCTCAGCATGAGTATAGGATTTCCCTGCAAAGAATTCAAATATAGTGCAATATTGTTTTCAATGAACCACCTCGTGATTCACTCCACACAACTGTGCAAGGGATAACCTCCACCACCGAAACAGAGGAAACAGGGGTATTTTCCACCCCCTTGTGAGTCTCACTCACCAGAAACTTTCTTGTTATTTCAGCATATAAGCCCTCCAATCTGGGCACCAACCATATAGGACCTTTAGATATAAAAGAGCGGGACTCGGGACTGGCTGGATTCTAACAGAAGAGTGTGTACTCAAGTAAAAGTTTGCGGATCCCCTATACAACATTGGTGACGTTTTGTGCTATATATATAGATCTGATCCGAAGTGCTGTGGAGCGCAGTCTTTTCTTTGCCTTTTGGGGGCATTTGGATTATTCTGCTCCTTTAAGAGCCACTCTGGGTGGAAAAGATATATGTAAAGGACAAGGAGAAGAGGGGGGAGGGGGAGAGCACAAGCAATAGTTCAATTTAAAGTCAACCTCCAGGCTAAAAATCTACTCAGCAACACTGAAAAGTCTTGGTGTTTTGTTAACAGTTTTACAGCATCAGAACTTTTTTCTTATCCAAGTTTAATTTTTGGCTGCACAGAAGCTAAGCTACGCCCCATTAAAGAAAACTGCCTGGGCATTTTTATCCTGATACTTTGCAAAGCTTGATGGGATTTCTGATGTTGTTGTTCTCGTAGCCTAGCGTGCGCAGCTGGTAGAGGTGATCAGGACACAGGACAGTTGGAACTGTGTCTCATGCTCCTTGTCACCTCCTTGTAACCAAAAAGATGAAATCACAAACATTTGCCTGTTCTTTTAAAACAGGGCGAGTAAGAGATTATATTACCTATCTATTTTAATTAACATAACTAATGTAACTTAACCTAATGGGGACAGGCGTAGTAAGAATCTATATCCAGCAGGTGGTGCTGCCGCTCTAACTGGACGTAGATTCAACGTCCGCAAAAACTAAGCATCCCGCCATGATGGTGCGCACCTGAGAGGGGAGATTAAGCTGTCATATGACAGCTGACATATCCCCTCAGTGATTAGATGGCATCGCGAACAGCTTCTGATCACATGATCACTACGATTACCCGCGGATCGTAGTAATCCCTGTTACTGATGTGGCGGTGGGGGGGGGGAAGAAGAGGATCCACTCACCTTCCTGCCATTCCCCCCACGATTGGCGCTCCCCTCTGCTCTGGCTGGCATTCCCGCTCGCTCTGATGTCACTGCCAGGCCCGGCTTGATGATGTCATCAAGCCGTGACCCGAAACTGAGCGGCAGTACAAACAGGGGTTCCGGCTGGAGCGGAGGGATCCACAGAGGCTCATCACTAGAGCCTGAGGGGTGAGTAAAAGCTGCTGGTTACAGGGGGGACACAACCCAGCAAGCAACACTGGGGATCCGGCTGCCTGACCCCCCCCCCCCCCCCATGCAAATTTGCCTGGTCCTTAAGGGGGGTTAGGCAGCTGGTCCCCAAATGGTTAATGACAGTATGTTTGTTTAGGCTGAAGTTCCTCTTTAAGAAAATTGGTTAGCCACCCATGGGATAATGTCACCTGAGATTCTTGCTGATTAACCCATATGGGATGGTTTGCTGAAGAGCTTTTGTCCTACTCAGAACCAGGGACCAGGTATTTCCAGCAATCCTCCTCCACAAGATATCTGTGTAGACAGGGATGGGGCAGGGACAAGACAATAGGGGAAGAGCGCACTCAATTTCAAAACAATATAGACGACAAGCCTTTTCGTGGAATATTCTCACCTCTATAAGTTGCTGACTCGCCCGTATGGGTTGGCCAGTGTTAGCGTATTTGTCCCTTTGTAGTCCAGGGACATAGGCTCTGGATACAGTGTTGCCGATCGCCTGCTGTCTTCTTTTGGGTCGCAGGATGCTTCCAAGTGATGTCTCCAAGCTGGCTGGTACTTGTAGTCCCCCTGGTTTGGGGATAGGTGGTGGTGGAATGTGCAGAGTAATGAAGCAGAGCGGTGAAGAGGAAGGAATGGATAGTCATGCGGCACAGGTGTCTAGGCGGTGAGTGCCCCTTGTAGCCAGGTATATGCAGCCTTACCTGTGGAACGGCGAGAGTGGCGTCCTGGCTGGTGGGGCACACATGTGCGCTGTCACTGGCCGTGGAAATATAAGAGGGAGAACTATGGTACGCGTTTCAGGAGACCTTTCTCCCTTTATAAAGCTGTTTTTTGTCAGCTTAATAAAGGGAGAAATCACACCAAATGCTCAGATCTCCATGACACATCACACATGTCTAACAGAAAAATACTATTAATAACCAAGAATGGATGGAAAGAGTTATCCTGAATACACTTAAAAATGAAGACTAGAACTGTTCAGAAATATTAATTAAAAACAATCAGTGGGACAGTTAGCCGCCTCTCCCCCCATTTAGAATGATAGCACAGCACCGAAAATTTGCACCACGCATTATAGCTGCAGTGCGCACCCCCCCCCCAAAAAAAAATGCACTTAGACTCAGTATAGGTAGTTAGCCAGGTATAGGTGCCCCCAGTATAAGTTCTCATGTTCAGGTGCCTTCAACATAGGTTGACAAGCATAGGTGCCCCCAGTATAGGAAGTCAGTTGAAGGTCTCCATAGCGCCCCCATAGGTAGCCAGGTGTAGGTGCCTCCTGTATAGGTAGCCAGCTGTTGGTGCCCTTAGCAAAGGTAGCCAGCTATAGGTGCCCCCAGTATAGGAAATCAGGTGTAGGTGCCCTCAGTATAGGCAACCAGCTATAAGCGCCCCCTTGGAAGCTGGCGCCCTGAGCGACCGCTCCAGTCGCTCAGGTCAAAGGCCGGCTATGTGCTGAACAGACAGTCGAGATTTGAACCCAGGTCTCCTGTGTCAGAGGCAGAGCCCTTAACCATTACACTATCCAGCCACCAGATGTATTGGCACATATGTTTCTCTGTCCACCAAACTTCAGTTCTGGACCAGATGTATTTCCACTCCTCAGAAATGCTACAAACCGCAATAGGGAGCCACATTCATGTGTAGTAGTGTCTGCACAAAGATGTGTTGTATATGCAGAAGGAACCAATCTTGTATTTAGAAAGCTCCACTGTGTTCTGCATACTTTAATCTTGTAATCCTATCATTATAACTTAAAAATCAATTTTCTCAAAAACGACAAGGTCTTTTTAAAGGATTTTTTCCTCTTGTCCCCACTGGTCTCCTTGACATACCATGCATATTTGTTGATTCTAGCGTGTATGGGGACATTGCTATTACCCGCTAAAGTTGTCTTGAATGTTAAAGGTGAATGCAAATTTTGGGCACACATGTTTGTGGTAAACACAAGCAGTGAACCACTTTTGTTTGGTACAAACTTTCTGCCAGCGAACATGTCATTCCATCACTAGTTATAACTATATGTTGCTGTACATCGGTCTGTCGCCCCAACCTACCAGCGATGCTTAGCCTAAACTATGATATCACTCAACATTTTGTCCCAGAGCCCACTGGGCGACCAGGTGTTGTTTCTGCTCCCTTTAGAACAGAAAACATACATTCCTCAGTGATGCACCTTGCCTGCAGTAAATATGCCACCATCTGTGCCATCTGTAATAAATGTAAGAATGTCAATCAGGGTGATAAATATTTCACAATGGGCAAACTCTGACTAAATAATTTATAAAATAGTATAGTGAAAAAAAAAACTTTATTTATTTAGTAAAGTTTTAAGCTTTGCTACTTAGATATAAATGGTAACATTCTCTAATATTCACCTATCTTTTGCACCTGCCATGTTCCTGGCACTTCTGAGTCTCAGCTTCAGCTGGCTGACTCGCACATTTGAGCGTCTGCCTGTGCTAGTGATCCTGGAGGTGGGCACAGGGGTGCATGGTCTGGCAGCGGATGGGGCCTGGCACACTTGCTCACACATCCCTACTATGGTCTCAGGCACCAGCGAACGTAGGTCAGCTGACAATGTAGCATCAGCTGACATTCATGTACTGAGTGCTCAAGAGTGGTGGATTGAGTGTGCCACTGATTGGTGTCCACTGGAGTGTACTGTATTTTAACCTCGCTTGCTCTCTGTCAAATTCTCATACTAGTGTTAGCTTTGGCTAGTTGCTGGGTGTGCTCTTTGCTCTACTGTGGATGTATTTGTTGCTGACCTCTTGCTTGGACCTGGTTACTCTCTGGATTGCTGCCTGGACTGACCTTTTGCTTTGAACCTAACTACCCTTGGAATGCCGCCTAGACTGTACTTTGCCTGTATTCTGGACTGCTCTGTGGATTGCTGCCTGTACCAACCCTTGCTTTGCTGACCATTCTCTAGCCTACCCTTTGTCTACTACAACCGGTAAGTATCGTGTGTATGACCCTGGCTTGTCCTGATCACAATACTTGTTTACCCTATTGCCTGTAGGTTTGGTGGCACCCTGGTCTTCTTGGCCCGATTTCCATACCTTGCACACTGAAGTCCTGCAGGGTAACAGTAGTCAGGCAGATGCCACTTGTCTCCCGTTCACATGGGGGCTTGTCATTTAGGTAAAGACCATGAGGTTAGCTTGGGGTGTAGAGGTTGAAAGAAGGCTTGGGATCCTCCAGGCCTTTCAATAACTTTATTAGGCAGATGCTAGACTTTATTTTTAAACATTTATTAGCAGTTTGATCCTCATTTCCACCACACCCTGCAATTGTTCATGACAGCACGCATGTCCTGATTTCTCAGGCTGTATATGATTGGATTGAACAATGGTGTTACCACAAGTGCTAGCACTAATATTATTTTGTTAAAAGATGAATTTCCTTCCACTGGAATGAAATAATTAAGCATACAAGTGCCATAAAACATACCTACAACTGAAAGGTGAGTGCTACAGGTAGAAAAGGCTTTTTTCTTCCCAGTGGTAGATGGCATTCGAAGTATAACTGCAAAAATACTCGCGTAACTCAAAATGACTAAAAAAAATGGTATGACGATTAACAAGACAGATAAAACAAAGATGCATGTTTGCAAAGCAGAAGTGTCTGAGAAAGCCAAATCCATGAGTGGAACCAGATCACAGTAGTAGTGGTTGATTACATTCGGGCCACAGAACGTGAGATTCACTAGAAGACCAAGAGAGTTCAGAGTCAACAAAGTACCAAACATCCAACAGAAGCCGACCAGAAAATACTGGAGCTTTAGGTCCATTATTGTGTTATAGTGCAGCGGTTTGCATATAGCTACGTATCGGTCATAGGACATTGCTACTAACAGTGAGCATTCTGAGCTACCTGAAGCAATAACCAGGTAACTCTGGATGAAGCAACCAGTCACGCCTATACTTGCTCCATCCCACCAGATTACATGTAGCATATTAGGGATAATTACTGTAACAAAAAACATTTCAGAAGCCAAAAAATGCTCAAGGAAGAAGTACATGGGAGAACGTAGACTTTCTGTAGTCGTCACCAATACAATGATGACAATATCGAGAAGTACTGTCACGACGTATGCTAAAAGTATGAGAGTAAAGACAAGTGTTTTTACTTGGCCAAGTCCAGGGAAGCCTAAAAGAAAAAATTCTGATACTAAGGTAATGTTTTTAGCATTCATGGCCTTGCTTGCATCTGCAAAGTCAAATTATGTCTAGAAAATAGAATACTTGTCCTTTAGCTACTTTGTAGTAATTTAGTTAAAGCTGATCCAAACTCTTGCATAGCCCACAGCGAAAAGTCTTTATTCCACATACAGTTGCTAAAGAAATACACTTTTCTGTGTTCTTTGTTTGTTTAGGCAAATAAACCTGTCTAATTAGTTATTGTAAGCAGCTGTAAATAGTCTGCAGGTTAACTCTGCCTAGGCAGCTCTCCACAGAGGTAAACACTGAGGCTTAACCTATTCAGTGCCTTCTGCAAATGTGAAACCAAAGACATGTCAGGATTTTTTTTTAGGATTTCCATAAATTGCAATGAAGATTTATTTCCACAAAGGTTACCATGCTGTGGCTAATCTTTTAGAGCAGAGAGAAAGTTCTAGTTACACTTTAAATATAAAAAAATACTGTATAGACCTATTTTTTCTATGTATTCTTATCAGTGATAAGTGAATTAAGCTGATTTTGGCTCACTAAAATGTCAAAGAATCCATCAAAATGCATTAGTGTCAACTGGGATGGTAAACTTGATGATTGATGATTGTTTGATGATTGATGATTATTTTACAGTAGTCATGGTGGTTCAATAAATGTTTGTTGCATCCTCTTCAATGAAGATCTCCTTAAGGTGTTCCAAGTGGTTGGTTCATATGTCACCATAGAACACAACAGGTTACAGTTTACAGATACAGATCTCTATTAGCCAAGGCCCAAATCAAGAAATAGAAGCAGAGCCAGGAAGATGGCGGATTCCCATTGGATACAATCCACAATTGGAAGTCCTAGGAAAGGGTTGCAGAAGAACATAAGAAAGTATTACCTGATATTTTGTTGTTGATTGAACCTAGTATTAGAACATCAAGCGACCTTATTACCGTTACTGATTGTGTCTAGTTAATAGCAATATACAGCTCCTCTGCCTGAGTGCCTATGATCATTGATAAACTGCTGTTGAAGCCATTTCTCTGTATCGGAGTATGTTACTCTCTATGTAATTTTCAATTTGTTCAGATTTGTTTGATACTCTGGAGTCTGTTAAAATTTCTTAGTGTGCCTCAATAACATTTCCTTTGTTTAACCTTGTGGGGACCACACAGCGTAAATTCTATGCTACACTTGTGGCTGCCTAACTCTGATACGGCATAGGATTTATGTCACTTGCCATTTCCGCAACCGACGCAATTGTGCGCACATGAGAGGGGAGATTAAGCTGTCTTATGACAGCTGACATCTCCCCTCAGTAGAGGCGCCAGCTGGGTAAAAACAATCGTTAAAAGTTTTAAAAAATGCTGGGAGGCAGTGGTGGACTTACCTCTAAAAGCAGACTAGACTACTTGTCTGACATAAATAAATAAATACTTTATTGGTACCCCAATAGATGCAATGCGTTTTGCAGGACACAGCCCGCTTCATCAGGCAATAGGTAGGAGACAAACTGTAGACAAAGGCACAGAATACATTGCTGTAGTGAGCCACATAATATGCAAGGATGATTTTTTTGTATATACATTAGGAAACAGGTCTCATACATTGTGCAAAGTGCAACTAGTTCTGCAAGGTGCACCAGTTGTGGCCGCTACTGCCTGTTTTAAGAGGAGCTCACAATGTAATCCCTACCATAACAACCCTAGTCTAATGTCCCACCATATTATTATTATTAATACTATCGTTATTATTTAGTGCTTTTAAGATGATAATCATGATTGTTTCTGTTTGTTGTACCTCTGCATGTGCTATTGTTGTCTTACCAGCAAATAAGAAAATATTCAGAATAGTTTTGGCAGTATTTTTCCACCCACTTTTTAGTAATTTTTCAATTGCATAGTGCTGAAAGTGTTAAAAAAAATAAAAATGATCTCCTGGCAGAAAACATCAGCAAAAAAGTGAATAAAGTGGATAAACAGATAAACTGGTATGCCAGGAAAATCTTGCTTAGGGTTAGATTTGTAGCTACACACTCTCCTCAGTGTATTTTCACTTAAGGTTTGCCATTACAGTGTATTTTTTAAATAGATATCGCCAACAAACTAGTAGCAAAGAAGGTGTTTGGCTCAAACTAAGTAAAAAGGTGCTGTTGACCATTTTACCCAATGAGATTTGCCCCAATGAGCCCTGTTAAAGATATCTGGTGATCCAAAAAGTGTCAATAATCAGAACTGTTATTTAAAATAAAAAAAAATTCTCCCAGGGCCATCAAAATATAGTAAATACAATTAAAAGCACATTTTATCACATAAAATAAAATACGTTGACATATCAACTGAAAATAGTGTACTTCTAAAACTAACAGTCACAGTTATAGGGAACATTGCCCTATAGTTCACATAAGAAAGTATTTTTGAAATAAAATAACAACACAGTAATCTTTGCATAAGGCTGAGGAGCATGTGTCATATTATGATTCTAATATGAGATTGCCAATTGAGCTTTTTATATGTTTCTGTGCCTCAACCATCATTAGTTCAGCTCCCCCATGTGTACAATTAATAAGATGTTTTGAGCTTGTGATGCATGTAATTAATCCAAACAGTATTTGCAATCACCAGATAAATTAACCGTTTGAAAACCTGAATCAATTCAGGCTGTAATCTAGTATATATTGTGATCTTTTTTATTGTTAACATGCCACAGTAAGAAAGAATGTACTAAAGGAAGTATTTTTGTATTATTATTTTTTATTATTGGGGGATGGTTGTTGGAAAGAAAAAAAAAAAGAGAAAATGTAACTTCTTTGGGTGCAGTTTTTCCATTTTATATCATAAACCATGTTCCTAGATAACAAATGCATATTCCTTCTCACATGCCATAATTACATTCCACATGAATAAACTACATTAAATGGATGACAAATTATTAGAAGAAAAAACATTTCTTTATGCCACCTAAGCATAATTTTTACTTGGCTACCAAATGAATCAATCTATATAGCATTTTTTTCCACAAATAATAATAATAAGATGCTCTGGAATATAAGAAGCACCCAGGTTTAGAGGGAAAAAAACAGGGAAAATCATATACTGTATATATATACCAAACCTGGTGCGTCCTTGTTCCAGGAGCATCTTGTACATGTTCTCTCCCAAATTGTGTTCTCCTGTGTCCCCATGTCTCCTTCGGTGCCCTCCATGGGTCCTCCTGTATCACCCCATGTGTATTTAATGTGTCCTTCTGTATCCCTGTGTCTCCCCATGTGGCCTCCTGTGTCCCTGATGTGTTCTTCTGTGTCCCCGTGTCTTCCTGTTTTCCCCATATGTCCCCTTCACTCCATTTCCCTCCCCCACCCCCCGTGTGCCTCCTCTCCCTCCCCCTTGTGTCTCCTGGCCCCTGGTTATAGCAGCAGCTTACCTCAACCATGCTCCTATGTCGATTGCAGACCTCCCCGCTCCCCCCTGCTAGTCTCCGCTCCTTCCCCCTCCTGCTGGCCCTCTGAGTGTTGCTGTATATAGCAACAGCTTACTTTCCATGTGCCCACGATGAATGCAGACATCCGTCTCCTCTCCACTTCTCGCCCTAGTGAACGGATTGAACTGATGACATGATCAGTTCAAGCCGGACACTAGACTGAGAAGTAGAGTGAAGACAGATGTCTGCATTCATCGTGGGTGCATGAAAGGTAAGCTGCCGCTACACAGCAACACACAGGGGCAGGAGACACACTGGGACAGGAGCGGAGGCACGAAGGGGAAACGCAGAGATCTGCAATTGCCGTGGGAGCATGGATGAAGTAAGTTGCAGCTACACACTGCTACACATGGGGGGCCAGGAGACACATGGGGGATCGAGAGGAGGCACGCAGGGGAAGCTGACGCAACAGCATGGAAACCCCGAAATGCCCTGTCTTTGCTTTATAATATGCAGGGACTTTTTTTGGGGGGAGAAAAATGCGTCTTATGAGGTGGAAAATACAGTAATGACTCGACCCCCTAACCCTCTCCCCCCACCTTACACACAGACACACACAGACACAAACACTATTTCTGCCATTCTCAACCGGGGTTCCGTGAGTACCTTTCAGGGGTTCTGTGGCATTTTGCTACTTCTGCAGGCCAAAAGAGTCCCACATCCTCATTTTCATAGAACAAAGAAGTTCCACTCCATTGGCGTATTGATCTAATGCACTGTGCATCACCATGCTACATTATTGGTCGGCTTCTGTTTTTGAACAGGAAGACAGCGGCAACTGTGAGCATGACAGTGAGGGGGAAGAGAGCGAGCTATGCAGCTGAAGAGAAGAGGACACGAAAGCACAAAGGCACTGGAGAAGGAGAGGAGAAGTGGATATGGCACAAGGGGAGAAAGAGGCACATTGAGATGATGGTGAGTATATTTTATTTCTTCTCTCTCTCTCTCTCTCTCTCCTTTTCTAAATACAAGTGGCATAAATATGTCTGTACACTGCAACTGAATGTGTGACTAGAAAGTACCTCCGATTTTCAGTTCGCGACTTTCGCGAACCACAATAGACTTCAATGGGGAGGTGAACTTTGAAAACTAGAAACACTTATGCTGGCCACAAAAGTGATGGAAAAGATGTTTCAAGGGGTCTAACACCTGGAGGGGGGCATGGCGGAGTGGGATAGATGCCAAAAGTCCCAGGGAAAAATCTGGATTTGACGCAAAGCAGCGTTTTAAGGGCAGAAATCACATTGCATGCTAAATTTCAGGCCTAAAGTGCTTTCAAACATCTGGACTGGTGCGCACCATGGCGAGAGTGCAGTGCAGTGCTGTGGTAGCTCAGTGATAGAACAACAGTGACTGTCCAGCTGATCAAATTTGATCTGTCCACAATGAAGCAATGACCTTATTATCTTTGATGTGCCACCCCCCCCCCTCCCCCCCGAGACACTCATATAGCCGGCGGTCATTGCTTCATTGTGATACGCAAGCCCCTTCACCGCGGCAAGGTGATGATCACGAAGGGAAATTGGCACATGTACATGCCTTTTTTGTTGTTGTTGCAGCTGCAGTGCAGCCAGAAAAATTAGGCAGACATGTACACACACCAGAAAAATTATTATAGCGCAGTTCTGGACCCTGTCGGTGGTGGCGGAGAAGGCAGTCAAGTGGCCTGCGGGCAGAGGTGCTGTGTGGGGAGCGACTTAGTCTTGGCCGGGGCAGACAGTCACACGGCATGCAGGCAGAGATGCTGTGTGTGGGGACTGACTTAGTCTTGGGGCTGGCAGTAGCCTTTCGGGATCCATGCCTCATTCATTTTGATAAAGGTCAGGTACTGAACACTTTTGTGACTTAGGCGACTTCTCTTCTCAGTGACAATGCCTCCAGCTGTGCTGAAGGTCGTTTCTGACAGGACGCTTGAGGCAGGGCGAGACAGAAGTTGGACGGCAAATTGTTTGTGACAGCTCTGGCCACAGGTCAAGCCTGCGCACCCAGTAGTCCATTGCTGCTCATACTGTCGATTGTTCTTTCTCTACCATTGTTAAAGAAAGTGTACGGCCGGGGAGACAGGGTTCGATTCCGGTCCGCAGTTGGAGCCTGAGAAATGGCTACCACCACACATCCAAGGAAGGCAGCAGGCATGGTATGCAAGTCCCGAGGTAGTGACAAAAAATAACAATACTGGAGGACTTTCGAGGCCCTGCTGTATATGACACTGATCGACTTTACTACCTATACTGAGAATCTGTTATGGAGGGCAAGTCTGCCATCCATTCAAGTGAAAGGTATGCACTGACTGCCAGGTATAATACAATGTGCAGTCACAGATGCAGTGAAAGGTATGCAGTGACTGGTATTACAATACAATGTGCAGCTGTCACACAGGTGCAGTTAACAGGTATGCTCGGAGTGGTATATTACACAGCATGCGGTCACACAGGTACTGTGAACAATTATGCAATGACTGGTATTACAAATGTGCACCTGTCACACACACACAGGTACTGAGCAGGTACAGTGACACTGTGTGCACTCACATAGGTAGGTGGGTGCACTGAAGTGAGCAACAGGTAGTAGATATATGCAGTTATGGGTATTACAATGTGCACCTGTCGCACACAGACAGGTACCAGACAGGCACAGTGACACTGTGTGCGCTCACGTAGGTAGGTGGGTGCACTGACTGAAGTGAACAACAGGTAGGTATATGCAGTTATGGGTATTACAATGTGCACCTGTCACACACACAGGTAGTCACTGAATGTGCTGGGCCTGGCAGTGGCACACACAGTAGGAATTACCAAGGCTGTCTATACAACACAAGTGTCAGTAGGACACACACAAAATAGATCACAAGAACAAGATTAGCTCTCAAAAGAGCTGTTGTGGGGTGCTTTTTTAGCAATAAGAATCAGCAAGATGCAAGCTAACAAGCCTACAAGAGCCTAACTAAGCTTTCCCTATGAGAGTCTGCAGCAGCTGTCCCTTCTCTAATTACTGCAGGCACATGAGTGAGTCCAATGCCTGACGCTGCCTGCCTTTTATAGGGGGGGGGGGGCCTCCAGGAGGGAGAATAGCCTAATTGGCTACAATGTGCCTGCTGACTGTGATGTAGAGGGTCAATGTTGACCCTTATGATGCACTATGGGGGCGAACCGCACTTCCGGAAAAGTTTGCGGTTCTCTGCGATCGCAAGCCACGGAAGTTCACTGGGAACCGTTCGCCAGCGAACCGTTCGGGCCATCTCTAGTGACTACATTATTTTTTCATAGCTTATTTCTTGTATGTGATACTCATACAATTTTGGTCTGCACCCCTTTAAGCTCAAAGACTCAATGTGCCAAATTTATATCCAATATATTTGTTATATTTGTTTCTTATCTTGTGTTTGTTCCTACCCCCCCCCCCCCCACACACACACACACACACACACACAGGCAGATGGTGCATATTCAAAGCTCACTGAAACGTAACATCAATGACGGATCATGTCTGTATTTCTTATCTGGTGGTATTGACAGTGTTATATATGTGGTGGTAATGTCTGAATTTTATATGTAGTAGTAATATCTGCATTTTGAATGTGGCGGTGATTGCAGCATTTCCTATGTGGTGGTAATAGCGGAATTTTATATGTGGGAATCATGTGTGCATTTCATATGGGGTGTGAGCTGTATTTGTTCTTTGGGGCCTCTTAATTATTGAACAATACACTAATTAATACAAGTTCTGAAACTTTTTGATCACCAGCGATTCCAAAAGTGTTAGGCTAATTCAAGTTTATGGAGGTGATCCCACAAGAGTTATTGCGAATTCCACAAATTGCAATCACAGGTCCTGCAGCATTTTTGGAGTATTTACACTTCAGTTCAATATATTGAATGTAGGAGTTGCAGTATATTGAGTATAGGATTGCTGAAAAATCATGTTTCAATCACTGTACATAGAGCAGTAGCACGTCCCATCCCACCTGCATCCAGCATTTCTCCCTCCCACCCCGTATTTATTTTTCGCCGTATAAGACGCTCTGGAATATAGGACACCCCCAGGTTTAGAGGGCAAAAACCAGGGGGGGGGGGGGGGGAAATATATACTAAACCTGAAGCGTCCATGTTCCAGGAGCGTCTTGTAGGTGTTCTCCCCTAATTGGTATCCTCTTGTGTCCCCTTCTGTCCCAGGTGCCCCTCCAGATGTCACCTTCTGTACTCAGGTGTCCCCTTCTATCCCCAGGTGTCCTGCTAGGTGTCCCCCCTTCTGTCCTCAGGTCCTACTTTCTGTCCTCCAAGGTGTCCCCTTCTGTCCCAAGGTGTCCCCCCCTGTCCTCCTAGGTGTCCCCCTCCTGTCCTCAGGTGTTCCCTCCTGTCCTCAGGTGCTCCCCTCCTGTCCTCAAATGCCCCCCTCCTGTCCTTAAATTCCCCCTCCTGTCCTCAAATGCCCCCTCTTGTCCTCAAATGCCCCCCTTTTGTCCTCAAATGCCCACCTTCTGTCCTCAGGTGCCCCCTCCTGTCCTCAGGTGTCCCACCTCCTGTCCCCGATACATTTCCCATGTCCCCACTACATTTCCCATGACCAAGTTTCCCTCCCCATGTCACCGCTTCCCTCCCTCATGTCACCGCTACTTCCCCGTGTCACCGCTAAAGTTCCTGGGTGTATTGGCTCCCCATTTAAATGAGTACGTGTGTAGCTGCAGGCTCTTACCTCTCCAGCAGTGCCCGCGGGGATAGCCGACCTCTTCACCGCCGCACTTCTTGCTCTAGTGTTGGCTTGTACTGATGACGCGTCAGTACAAGCTGCGGTCACTAGAGCGAGAAGTGCGGGGTTGAAGAGGTCGGCTATCCCCGCTGGCGCTGCTGGAGAGGTAAGAGCCTGCAGCTACACACGTACTCATTTAAATGGGGAGCGTTCATAAGTTGGGGATTTCCTGCCTTTGCAGTATAACACGCAGGGACTTTTACACCCCATTTTTGGGTGAGAAAAAGTGCTTCTTATACTGCGGAAAATACGGTACCCTGTGTGTCTTTCTCCCTACCACCCCACTTGCACTCAGCATGTCTCCCTTCCACCCCAGCTGTACCCAGCTTTTTTCTCTCCAACCCACCCATGACCACGCTCACTTTCTGGTACATGGTCACACCCACTTTTTGCTCATTACTGACCCAGTGCCCAGAGTTGCTTCAGATCTCCTAGGACTCTAGCAACGCCCCTGAATACTGCTGCTGCTCCGAGTGACCCATACTCTCCATCTCAGGTCCTCTATGCTTTGGTCTACCGTAATCATGCTGCTTCTAGACACTTTTATGTGCAGCATTTATTCCAGATGTCATCCAGTTCATTATGCCAGCTAGAAATGCAGTCTCTTTGCTGTTTTGATAGCAGAGACTTCTGCTTACTGGGCCGAGCTGACACACACCACCACCATTTCCAAATTTCATGTTTCTTCTCTATGTCCTAATGGTTTTGCTGCCTTTTGTATGCGGTCCATCAAGCAAAATTCCAATTTTCCTGCACACTTTAACAGCAATTCTCTGAAAAACCACAGTATCTTTTGGAACTTTTTTCCTCTTGTTGCCACTGTTCTCGTACACATACCTAGCAAATGTTGTGGCTCTAACATGCACACAGGCTTTAAAGTAAACCTGAAAGGAAACAAATGCCCCCTGGGGGTAGTTATCTTGGGAGGGGGAAGCCTATAGATCCTAAAGAGGCTTTCCCCAACCTCCTCAGGAGGGAATATAGTGGTCACTCCCCCAAAAGTCCACTTGTTGGCACTTGTTACCGCTCCTGCACAGGTGCACTAGTGTATTTCTCCTGGGCACTGGCAGAAATGGCCAAGCCCACCCAGACCCGCTCTACTGCACTAGTGCAGGCAGGCAAATGTACATATTGTTGTGCATGCTTGTTCACGGGAGTCGGTGCTGAAACAAGCTGAGGAGAATGAGGATGCAGAGGATTACGTCTCCTGAGTATTTTTGTTTTGTCTTTTGTAAAAATAACAGGTGTACTTAAAACTCATAAATTCACCCACTGGATATTAGCTTTCACAAAAATGTTCAGATGCTCACAAAGTTCAAGGAATTTTTTGCGAGACTCATCCCTATCCCTGATCATGTTGAAAACACCGGCCTGATAATACAAATAAACATGTACATCAGGGATGTCAAACTCCAGAGCTGATGGACCATATCCATGCCAGTATTCTGGATGGACCGAGTAATTGATAAATATGTAGTACTTGATAAACAACACCTTTCCTGATTCAGTCCTATGAAATATTTGAGCTGTGCCAAAAATGTGTGAGGAGGACCTCGGCCCTTGAATACTGGTGTTTGACATCCCTAATATACATTAATCAATTACATAGAAACACATACCATAGTTTTGAGTTGGTATACAATATATATTTCTCTCTGTCAGAATATGCTATTAGGTGGCAAACGTTTTCAACTCTCAACTAGGTCATTGCAGAACATTTCTTTTCTTTTTTTTTTAACTAGGCTATCCTAAATTCATTAAAAATAAGTTTTTGGTTTGAAAGTGCATATGTCATGATTCTAAAGCATTGGTGTGCAATGCAAGGGAATCACAAGGAAGATTGCTCTGTCACTATGCAAGACACACTGAGACTGGAATTAAATGAATAAATATAAAGTCTCAAGAGATAAACAGCATAAATATGTACAGAGTATGCAACTAAACTGTTAAACAGCTTACACAAACAATAGGCATTACAATCATGCATAGAATCAAATAATCAGGACGCATAAACAATTAGCATTACGGTTATGCAGAGAATCATACAATTAGGATGCATAAACAATTAGCATTAAGTTTATGCAGAGAATCCTACAACCAGGACGCATAAACAATAGCATTAAGTTTATGCAGAGAATCATACAAACCTCAGGCCATTGTATAAGCAATGGTGCAACTGGAAACTGACACAGTAGCAGAACCTATCAGGGATTGTATATGCTATGGACCCCCTGCATATAGGATAATATGCAAAGGTATCCCAAGCATAACAATAGTGTGCACACTGAACCCCGAACCTGACTAATATATACACATGAAAATATACACTATTTACAAAGGCAGAACATCAGAATATAATCAGCAGGCAACAGAACGTCATACATGCAGTGTCAAACCAGAGAAACAATCAAGATACAATTGCTTAGGCAAAGGGTTAGTCAAAATACAGCAAACAGGTCAAACACGGCAAGAGCAGATACAAGGCTGAGCAAGACAGGAAGGCTAGGACTCAGGACCAGGAACTGACATTGATGAGCTAGCACAGCGTGGTCTGTTAAAGCAGCTTATATAATGTGCAAGAAAGTCAGATGACAAAGTCCAGGTGATCACAGACCTGCCCTCATTAAATCTGCAATAACAGTTTCTGTGAGAGAGACCTCTGCTGGTGGCAGAGAATATTACCGGCTGCTACAAACACTGAGGACACGGAGGACATCTGCTGGCGAAATGGAGGAAATTCATCAATAGTTCAGGAAATTTGCCAGCAGATGCATTTTGTGACAGCATATGCATATCACTGCAATGAAGAAACTTTAAATCAATAGTAGTTCAGCTATTCTCACTGTAGTTTTCTATGACAGAGGAGAAGGCCACAGACTAATAGCACTTACTAGCAGATGATTACAAATAATCAAGCCCAGGTTTGTTAGAGGACCTATGTTGTCCAATGTTCTTTACTGATTTCAACCTTCAGCTGTCTAACAAATGCATGCAGAATGCGGGGAATAGAGTGTAGGTATTTGATATTTGTGAAGTGTCATTGCATCAAGTCAAGAGGAGAATCACGTGACAGACTTTGTGTACATCATTCATGCACCATGTTCAGTTCACATGGATTGCAAAGTTTGTACAAACCCATTTGTAGACTAGGTACTTTACTTTGGGGGATGATAGATCGGTGGCTTTTTTGGCTTTCAAACAAGGAGCTTAATTCACTAAGCCATGCTATCTCATAGCACGGGCGCTAGTGTTTTTGCGTGTGTTTTAAGTGTCTTCGCACACAATCGTGAATTTTCACGCGCAATCGCGGGCAAAAAATTGCGATTGCATGCAAAAACGCTAACGCTTCCATGCTATGAGTTAGCAAGGTTTAGTGAATCAAGCCCAATGTGTAGACTAAGCCTTACTTCTTAAAGAAATCCATTCCATATCTTTGTGGAAAAATGCCATAATCTTAAAATACTAAGAATTGTTGATTTATGTTGAATTCACAGTGGTCAGATGCATAAATCACACGTTATAATGACTGTGAACTGCAATGGAGACTGGCCATAGACTTTAATACAAAGCCTGCATGCTTAGAATAACACGATCCGTTACTGTGAACATTCCCATAGACTTGTATGGGCAGTAAGTTAGCATGCAGAATTATTCACCAATGCAACTGAGCACTGTGAGCAGGGCCTTAATGTGTTCATTTCATTTTATATTAAAGCGGAATATAACCCAGAATTTCTTCTTTGCTCTAAAAGATTATTTACAGAATACAATATACTAACACAATGTTTTTTTTTTAGTAAAACAGCATTCAAAGGGTTACATCACAGGGCTGACTCTTTCTTCTGCAGGGAGAACCCACATCCGAACTGCTTATAATCTTATCTTCTGTACACATTCTTTACTTGATACATTTATCTAAACATTCTCTGGCTGTGCAGGACCTCAGCTGATGAGTGCTGGGGTGAAAAACAGATCAGAAATAACTGCTGGCAGCTTTTAAAACAGAATGACAACAGTTATAAATAAAATGCACCAGCAGCTTTCAAAGTAAATGAATTGAACTTTGGGAAGTTATAATATCTAAATGAATATTAATACTTGTTCACAAAAGCAAATATGATAATTGTATGGGTTATAAAAAGTAGGAAAACACATTTTTGTTTTAAACCGCTTTAAGTCTTTAATGCGCACATTAAAAATATATATATTATTATGTCTAGTAAATTAAAATACCAAAGTGTTCAATATGTGAACTGACCTCTTGGAATTGTTTTTTTATAACATTTATTTTTTCCTCCATTTTCTTTGTCGCCAGAGTATGCAACTGTTTATGGCAGCACGCACGTCTTTATTTCTCAGGCAGTATATAATAGGATTGAACAATGGAGTAACTACAATGACTATAATGGACAGCATTTTGTTGATGACTACTAATTCTTCTCTTGCTGGAATGAAGTAGTTAACGGTTAAAGTGCCGTAAAACATACCCACCACTAAAAGGTGGGTGCTACAGGTGGAGAAGGCTTTTTTTCTCCGAATGACGGATGTCATTCTAAGGATGACTACAAAAATGCTCACATAGCTCACAATAACTAAAACAAAAGGTATGACAATTATGAGGAAAGACAGTACAAATATGACTAGTTGCAGTGTAAAGGTTTTGGAGCAAGCAAGATTTACAATCGGAGCCAGATCACAAAAGTAATGGTCGATAATATACTGGTCACGGAACTTGAGGTCCACCAGTAGACCTAGGCCCATATGCAATTCCAGTTTTCTCCTACCTTTTCTCCTAGGAGATAATTTTTCATCTTCGGTTTTAAATAATTTTCCAGCACTTTTCAACTAAAAAAGTACTGAGAAGTAAGTGCAAAAGTACTATCAAAATTATTTTAAGTATTTTTTTGCTTGCTGGTGGCTTAAAGAGAACCCGAGGTGGGTTTGAAGAATATTATCTGCATACAGAGGCTGGATCTGCCTATACAGCCCAGCCTCTGTTGCTATCCCAAACCCCCCTAAGGTCCCCATGCACTCTGCAATCCCTCATAAATCCCAGCCACGCTGCTGACAAACAGCTTGTCAGAGCTGGCTGTGTTTATCTCTATAGTGTCAGTCTGCTGCTCTCCCCGCCTCCTGCAGAACTCCAGTCCCCGCCTGCATCCCTTCCCTCCCTTCTGATTGGAGGGAAGGGAGGGGGCAGGGACCGGAGCTATGCAGGAGGCGGGGGAGCAGCTGAGACTGACACTACAGATGTAAACACAGCCTCACAGCACTGCTGTGATTTATGAGGGATTGCAGAGTGCAGGGGGACCTTAGTGGGGTTTGGGATAGCAACAGAGGCTGGGCTGTATAGGCAGATCCAGCCTCTGTATGCAGATAACATTCTTTAAACACACCTCGGGTTCTCTTTAAAAGGCATTCTATTGAAAAATCTCAAAATATCACCTAGGAGAAAACTCAGGTGAAAAAGTGAATTGCATATGGCCCCTAATGTGATAATAGTTGACTGAAAACCAAACATCCAGCAGAAGAAGACCAGGAAATTTTGGAGCCTGGGGCACATTGTTGTGTTGTAGTGCAGCGGTAAGCAGATGGCTAAGTATCGATCATAGGACATTATCGCGAGGAGGAAGCATTCAGAACTGCCTGAAGCAATAAATAGATAACCCTGGGTGATGCAGCCTGGGATAGAGCTAAAGGCTCCATCAAGCCTTATTACGCATAACAAATTAGGGGCAATTGGGGTTACTAAAAACATTTCAGAAATGAAGAAATTGATGAGGAAGAAGTACATGGGGGAATATAAGCTTTTTCTGCTTCATACTAAAGCAATGATTACCATATCCAGAAGCACCGTTGTGGCATAGGCTGAACGTATGAAAATGAAGAGAAGGGTTTTAAATTCACCAAGTCCTGGGAACCCCAGAAAAAAGAACTGGGTTGCCATGCTTTTATTATGCATTAAAAAATAATAATGTAGGTTCTATGTTACTGCTTTTCTGACTTTGTTCATGGTCATCATCATTGTATATGGTCCAAATGAATCATACTATAGGACATGCTGACATTGCTTAGTGCCCTTGTGGTTCAATAAAACATGTTTAGGCTTCCTGAAAATCTATAATATGAAAACAATTGTCAAATGTGTACTTGTAGAACATTGATGTGCCGTTGAGTGGAGAAAAACATGCTTGGAGAGAGATAAAGTATTGCCCATTCTACAAAGATATTATATGATGGCTTGGACATATTTGTTGGTGCCCTTATAAAAGATGAATAACGGGGTTAGAGAGATTTTACAAAGTCGCTGTTTTCTTTCATTTTAACCCTAAGGCTTTGTTCACATTTAAAATCAAAATCGCTGATGGATGCGTTTTTTGGTTTTCATCGGAATTTTTTTTGCACCTTCCGGCGTTCCACTGTGCGCTTTGATTTTGTGTTAAAGTGAACCTCCAGACTAAAAATCTACTCTGTAGCACTGAAAAGGCTTGGTGTTTCTTTAACAGTTTTACAGCATCAGAACTTTGTTTTTCTTACCAAAGCCTTATTTTTTTGCTGTACAGAAACTAAGCTCTGCCCCTTCAAAGAAAACTGCCCAGGCATTTTTCCCCTGATGCTGTGCAAAGCATGATGGGATTGGTGATGTTGTTGTTATCGTTGCCTAGCAACTGGGAGGGGTGATCAGGACACAGGACAGTTGGAACTCTGTCTCATGCTCCCTGCCACCTCCTTTCAACAAAAAAGATGGCTACCCCCATGAAATCACAAACCTTTGTCTGTTCTTTTAAAACAATGTTGGTAAGAGATTATATTACCTATCTATTTTAATTAACATAACTAATGTAACTTAATGACAGTATGTTTGTTTAGACTGAAGTTCCTTTTTAAGGGCTCGTTTACACTGTTGCGGTGTGGAACCGCCTGCATTCCACCGTGGACAAAATCGCATGCGGGTGCGATTCCGCATGCGGTTTTTGCCGCGATTTCGCATGCGATTCCGCATAGGTAAGGGTATGTGCGAATTTAACCATGTCACTGCCTGTGTAAATTAACATTATACCTATGCGAAATCGCATGCGAATTCGCGGCAAAAACCGCATGCTCAACCCACATGCGGTTTCCCTATTTAATGCATTAGCGGCGATTCGCGTGCATTCCTCTCACACGCAAAATCTGACGGCTCTGCCGTGCAGATTTTTGCCACACAAAAAAAACGCTCCCGCAGCCGCACAAGTGGAAACAGCCCCATCCACTTGCATTGCCTATGCAAATCCGAATGCGGTGCCTGCATGCGGATTCGCTATAGTGGAAACGAGCCCTAAGCATTTTTTCAAAGCGCTTGTGCAGAATGATTTGTTTTTTCACTTCCTGATGCAAGTGTTAGGTGTCAGGAAGGGAGGTCTTAGGGTTTAGTACCACTAGAAAGGGTCTTAGGGGTAGGCATCACTGGGGGGTCTCAGAGTTAGGCATTGGTAGAGGGAGGGTTCTGTGTGAGAGTAGGTTTAGGTTTAGTTGTAGTAAAAATATTGGTAATATTTACCAATGTTTTACTATGCTTAACCTTCCTGGCAGTAAGCCCAAGCTGAGCTCGGGCTATGCCACACAGGAGGATTTCTCAGGCCCTGCTGGGCCGATTCGCATAATTTTTTTTTTGCAACACACAGCTAGCACTTTGCTAGCTGCGTGTGCATTCCGATCACCGCCGCTACCCGCCGATTAGCCGCCGATCGCCGTGCCGCCCCCCCTCCAGACCCCGTGCGCTGCCTGGCCAATCAGTGCCAGACAGGGCTGAGTGGTGGATCGGGACTCCATTTGACGTCACGACGTCGATGACGTTGGTGATGTCACCCCGCCCCGTCACCATGGCGAAGGGGAAGCCCTTCAGGAAATCCCGTTTTTTGAACAGGATTTCCTGATCAAAGATCGCCGGAGGCGATCGAAGAGGGCGGGGGGATGCCACTGCACAGCGGCTATCATGTAGCGAGCCCTAGGCTCGCTACATGATTTAACAAAAAAAAATTAATAAAGCTACTGCGCTGCCCCCTGGCGGTTTCTAATAGACCGCCAGGAGGGTTAATACGACTGTACATATATTTTCGTTTTCATTGTTATAGAATGATATCTTGAGATTTTATCACCATTATTTTAACATATTTATTATTCTTTCTCAGATAAAGATGAAGAAATTATAAAAAAATATTGTAACTGACAATACCTTAAAATTTTGGCTAAACCCCCACACCCTTTATTCCTGGCACCATTATTTGATGTATACCTGAGCAAACAATAAAGAATTGTAGATTTTTTTTGACATTCTGGTTGGTTCATTGAACTATGGCTCTAGACCACTCACCTCAGAAAGCTCACTACCAAGGGGGCCCTCCCATGCTTGTGTAATCTAACAGCAAAGGCGGTGTGGGTGTGGGAGTGAATGCCTGCATATAGAATGTCGCAAATCATACATCTGGCCAGAGAACGTGCTTGATATAATTGCATTTTCGAAGCGGTCGACATGTATTAATTATACAGGCTAGTTGCAGCCGTGATCTGCCAAATTCAGTATTTTTATTGGTGATGAACTAGCAATCTGGCTAATCGTTGTTTTTGTAAGTGAATGTCTTTCTGAACTATTATGAAGCAGGTCATTTCCCTCTTCCCCGCACTGCGCCTGACCTGGGCAGCACCATGGCCCTGCATCAGTGCAATACGGGTGCAATCAGGGCCGGATTTACCATAAGCGCCCAATGATGGAAAGGCGCCTCACTACCCCGACCTACGTGCCTCTCTCCTTCCCTATGCAGAGTCATGATGAGAGTGTAAATAAGAGATTACTCACCCGGCTCTCGGAATTCCACTGACAAGATCTCCCTTCAGTCAGGGGCACCTCTAGCCACTTAATACTAAGGTTCCTCTAGCACCTAATACTGGGGGGCACCTCTAACTACTTAATACTGAGGTTCTTCTAGCTACCTAATACTTGGGGCACCTCTAGATAATTAATACTGAGGTTCTTCTAGCTACCTAATACTTGGGAGCACCTCTAGCTACTTTATACAGAGGCTCCTCTAGCTACCTAATACTTGGGGGCACCTCTAGCCACTTAATACTAAGGCTCCTCTAGCTACTTAATACTTGGGGGCACCTCTAGCTACTTAATACTGAGGTTCTTCTAGCTACCGAATACTTGGGAGCACCTCTAGCTACTTAATACTGAAGTTCCTGTAGCTACCTAATACTTGGGGGCACCTCTAGCTACTTAATACTGAGGTTCCGGTAGCTACCTAATACTTGGGAGCACCTCTAGCTACTTAATACTGAGGTTCCGGTAGCTACCTAATACTTGGGAGCACCTCTAGCTACTTAATACTGAGGTTCCTGTAGCTACCTAATACTTGGGGGCACCTCTAGCTACTTAATACTGAGGTTCCTCTAGCTACCTAATGCTTGGGAGCACCTCTAGCTACTTAATACTGAGTGTACCTCTAGCTACCTAATACTTGGGGGCACCTCTAGTTACTTAATACTAAGGTTTATCTAGCTACCTAATACTTGGGAGCACCTCTAGCTACTTAATGCTGAGGCTCCTCTAGCTACCTAATACTTGGGGGCACCTCTAGCTACTTAATACTGAGGTTCTTCTACCTAGTTGGGGCCACCTCTAGTCACTTAATACGGAGGTTTCTCTAGCTACCTAATACTTGGGAGCACCTCTAGCTACTTAATAGTGAGGGCACTTCTGGCTACTTGTAGCTACCTATGATGGGCAAGGGATGTAAGGGATAGGTGACAGCTGGGCCGGCCAGCACACTTGTGATGCAGTTTGGTGGGGGTTTGTAGGATCCTGGAGTTTAAGGTGCCAGGACATCTGTGTCTATAGGCTCCTGTGTTGCTGGGCCTGAGTGCTGGGGATTGCCGGACCCTGAATTACCAAATCACTTCTCCTTCTGCGTTGTTGCTCCAAAATGACGGTTGGTGTACTGCCATGTACGCAAACTATCCATGTTCTGTTTTGTAATTCCAGTTAGCAATGTGACTCACAGCATTTTTTTAAAACTGACTTTCATATAAAACCATGAAACAAGGAGAGAAGATAGGCTTTCCAAGCAGACATTGAAGAATCGTTGATTTTTTTTATTATTATTATTCTAATCAAACAGAAATATCATTGCGTAAAAGTGAGTAAAAGTGAGTAATATTGCATAGCCTTAGCCTTGATTGAGACAAATAGTGAAGCTTTTTATGTTGTTTTGTGTCATCCTCAACATCTATTAGTACACTTTCCCATATGTCCAATTAATATGCTGCTGTGAGAACCGGAAGGGTTTAATTGCTCTAACCAATGTCTGCAATTGGTGTGTATTTTTTTTTTAAACCTTGTTTAAAATATGTGTAAAAATAATTTAGAATGTGAGGACTTGAATAGACCCCAATCAGCAGTGATGTCCATAAAATGGGGCAGGCTAATTATCAATGTCCTCACCAGTATCCCTGATTTGCATATACTAGTAAAATATCTAAAGGTATTATTATTATTATTATTATTATTATTATTATTAGTTTATACAGCACTGACATCTTTTGCAGCACTTTACAGAGCACATAGTCATGTCACTGTCACTGACTGTCCTCAGAGGAGCTCACACTCTAATCCCTTCCATTGTAATATTCTAATGTCCTACCATATTATTATTATTATTATTAGTAGTAGTAGTAGTAGTAGTAGTAGTAGTAGTAGTAGTAGTAGTAGTAGTAGTAGTAGTAGTAGTAGTAGTAGTAGTAGTAGTAGTAGTAGTAGTAGTAGTAGTAGTAGTAGTAGTAGTAGTATGTAATTATACAGCACTGGCATCTTCTGTAGCAGTTACAGATTTAATTACAAATAGTCATGTCACTGTCTGTCCTAACTAAGAGGAGTTCATAATCTAGTGCCTCCCTTTAACTCAGAATTTGTATTATGCCAGGACAACTTTTATGGCTGTAATTTGTTAATCAGTGAGATTTACTACATTCTCGACAAGGTACCGATAAGACAGAAGCTGTCACTTGCATGCCTGAAGATTAACTCTTTCAGGTAGCAAAAGAAAAAAAAAAAAAAGAAAATAATTATTATGTTTTGCACTGTGCATATACATGTTTATCTCATCATGTTGCATGTTGCCTCGGGAACACTTTAAATGTGGTAAATTTCACAACGTATTTTTTTTTTTTAATCCATAACCTTTTCCTCTCTTACTTCTCTTCTATGCACTAATATGCATCAGCCCCAAGTGAGCCCTGTCGGCTGCTGATTCATTTTATCAAATCAAAGACAGTGCTAAATATTCTTTACCATTGAAAAATAAATCAAGACTTTGAAATACCTTTAAGAAATACATAACTTCACACTTTTCACAGGGAATCACAGGGATCGATTCATAGGTGTTGCTGTTAAATGCTGCTCCCTTCAGCTTCCAATAGACAAAGTGTTTTTACAGGAAACCTGCCTACATATTTTTGTTTCTCAAGCCACATCGAGGACATTGCATTCAGCGCAGGTTATTTGGGCGCATTACAGATCCGAAATTACAGATATAGTGGCACACAGGGAGTTACTTTGGCACCGTCAGAAAACGGAGCGGAAGTTACTTTTAAAACACTGTAATTCAGCCACCAGCAATAGATGGAAGCCGAATTACATAATTTCCCACCATCCATGGTGACCCGGAGGGGTAATAGTAATAAAAGCTGCCGGGACATGTGCAGGAGCAAGCTAAGCCATGTATCGGCTGTATCCTGCATCCAAGTGTGCTGTACAAGTTGTGGTGAGGTCTCAACTGTTACCTGGAACCTCCTGCTGTCAGAATTTTGTTTTTGGCTAGTGCTGCGGTACCACTGCTAGGTTTCACTGCACACTCTTCTGACAACAATTCCTCCTCTTTCTGCTGTTATATAATTTTGTTTAATTACTACTGTGGTACCACCACCAGGTTCCACAACATACTCTTTTGCCAGTGCCACAATTTCCTCCTGCTGCAATAATTCTTTGTTATTATTGCCATGATACCACCGCCAGGTTCCATAGCCTACTCTGCTTGACGGCCAAGTGCTGCTGCTGCCATGATAAATTTATTGCATTGATTCTGGGGGTGTCCATGTAAAAAATTGTGCTGTCCGAGTTATAGCAAGGGTTCAACTGTAGCTTGAAACATCCTGGAACCTCGTGCTGTCAGAAATGTTTCTGGTTATTGTTGTGGTACCACTGCCAGGTTCCACAGCCCACTCTAGTGAAGAAGAAGAAGAAGTCATCGTATTCCAGAAACTGATGCACTCATTTTTCTTCCTTTTTTTTGTGTTTGGCATGTAAGGTTGTTACATGCCAAACACAAAAAAAATAAGAAAAATAAGAAAATGAAGTAAAAGAAAAAGATGAGGTTGTCATGTTTAAGAAACAAGTTTGCAAATAGTAAACTTATATGCCAAAGAAGAAATCATCATGTTCAAGAAATGGGTGCCCTCATGTCAACCTTACATGCCAAACAGAAGAAGAAGAGGTTGTCTTGTACAAGAAATGAGTGAGCAGAGCTTATGCCAAACTTACATGCCAACGTACATGCCAAACAGTAGAAGGTGAAGAAGAGGTTGTAATGTTCAGGAAACAAGTGCGCTTGTGTCCAACTTGCAAGGGAATGAGAAGAATAAGAAGTTGTGTGCAAGAAACAGCTGAAAAAAAATATATATAAAATAAATATATATATATATATACAGTATATATATATATATATATATATATATATATATATATATATATATATATATATATATATATATATATATATATATATATATATATATATATATATATATATATATATATATATATATATATATATATATATTGTCTACTTTCCCCTCATAAACAGATTACACCCGTAAGTACACATAAATACTTCCAACTGCAAAGTATTTGGCCAATCAGAAAGTGCAAAAGTTTACAACGGATATCCACATACTGACATACATCTGCAAAACATAGTATATTCTGAAGAAAAACAACTTTACTTTATTGACAAAATATTGGGAAAAATCTTCCCACAATATCAATAACCAACATTTGTGGAAATCTGGATTTCATCAGAATCAGACATTGGCATTTTCAACTAACCCTATTGTAAAATTCCCTTGTGGTTCTGACTCTTTATGCTTTAACCAGGTACCCTATAACTTATCCCAATGTGTAATATTATGATATAGCGCACATAGATAACATAAGTCATTTTGCAGAAAAAATGCAGTATTTTTCCACCAAATAACACCACAGCGGATTCGAGGTCCACATCCAAGAAAGCAACCTTCAGACTATTTTGAAGCAAGACACCACCACCTCACCTTCAGAAGTGGGCACTCACCCTTTGTATCTGACCCTCTGCTAGATGGGTCCACAGCACACTGGGTTCATGTAGGCCATTGTTGCCTCTCAGGACTCTCTTTAATCGCTTTCTCTTGCACAGTTCTCATGTATTCATAAAAAAAAAATTCAGGCCACCATAGTGTCAAAAATCGAATAGGAAATTTAATATGAATAAGAGTGCTCACTAACAATAACAAGATGAATAAAATCCCATACAATTTGAATGGGCTCTACCCCATGCATGGACTGCCAGGCTTGATTAGTTTGCAACATTTTCTCCTCTGCGTCAACCTCCTATGTCATGCCTTGCAATTTAAACATCAGCTGCACTTCTGAGTTTCATTCACATGCAGGGCTGGATTTAGGCCAAGGCCACCTAGGTCATGGCCTAGGGCACCACAGGAGCAAGGGCACCAAAGCAGCAGGCTAAACTGGTGCAGCATTTGCTAGCTTGCAAATGCTGCAGTTCAGGGAGATCAGGCAAGTGCTTGACCACAGTACTCTGCTGCCAGGCGCCTGTGCACATTGACATTGTGGCGGGCAGCTACAGACTTGGGCAGCATTGCAAAGTATCAAGTAGAGGAGGTGGAATAGCAGCTGCCAGTCACTCAGATCTCCGCCCGTCTCCAACATCGAAGCTTCCTCTTCCCCTTTGACTAGATTGGAGGGACAGATGCACAGTGGCAGCTGATGGAAACGGAGGGGAAGAGGAAGCTTCTGTGCTGAAGATGAATGGAGATGCGAGTGACACTGACGGCTGCTGTGGTGTGTAGGCGAGCTGGCTACCTATACTGAAAGGGTGGAGTGGAAAAGGGAGTGATTAAGGGAGTCATCTGGCTACCTATACTGGAGGGAAGGTGGAGAAGGAGACAGTGGCCTTGGGTGGTAAAGAGTACAAATCCTGCCCTGTTCACATGACTAGCTTCATTCCATTTACATGACTAGCTTCATTCCCTAAAGTGACTCATTAACTTGTAACATATACTATTAAAAGTAGATCCTATGTTGCTTACATTACAAACATAAATAAATGTGAAAAATGCATAACACAATCTTTGAAATGTATGGTCTTCTTCTTTATTAGTGTAGTGATCTTCGTTTTCTCCAGTATATATAACTGTTTAGTACAACCCGCATATCCTGGTTTCTCAGACTGTATATGATGGGATTAATCAGCGGTGTTAGTACTGTAAATATAACAGAAAACATTTTATTGATGGCAACTGAATCTTTCCTCACTGGAGTATAATAGTTAATTAAAACCGCTCCAAAAAACATGCCCACCACTATGAGGTGAGAACTACAGGTCGAGAAGGCTTTCTTTCTTCCAGTGATCGTTGGTATTCCAAGAATAATTATAAAAATACACATGTAACTCACAATAATGAAAACAAATGGCATGACAACCATCGGGAAGGACAAGACAAATATGTTTATTTGCAAGGCAGAGGTGTCAGAGCAAGCAATATTCATGATAGGTGCAAGATCACAGAAGTAATGGTCAATGACATTATGGTCACAGAACTTGAGTTTCACCAGAAGACCAAGCGTGATAAGTGGCAACAGTAAACCAACCATATTGCATGTTATAACCAGGAAGTACTGAAGCCTAAAGTCCATTATCGAATTATAATGCAAAGGTTTACATATGGCTAAGTATCTGTCATAAGACATTGCCGCAAGCAAGCAACACTCAGAGCTGCCTATCGAAATAAACAGGTAACTCTGTGTGATGCAAGCAGCGATAGAGATGAAGGCCCCATCCAGCCAGATGACGCGTAACATGTTAGGCACGACTAGAGTGCCAAGAAACATTTCTGAAAATAGGAAATTCTTGAGGAAGAAGTACATGGGGGAACACAAACTTTTTTTGATTGTCACCAATACAATGATGACAACATCAACTAGTATTGCTGTAGTATATGCAAAAAATATGAAAAGAAAAAGAAGAACTTTAAAGTTGCCAAGTCCAGGGAACCCAAGAAAAAATAATGTGGTTGCTATTGTTATGTTTTCATTATTGATGCTCATTTTGAAACTGCAAACAACAAATCGTATAATCACTTTTCCTGCAATTGAAGCAGAAAAAAATAAAATGAAAAAGCATTGGAACAGCTTAGTTCCCCATATTCTCCAGATCAGCTCCCCTAAAGAAATTTAAAATATGTCATGCCTATATATTTGGTGTTCTTCATATGTAATTTTAAGGCATATAGTCCACCCAGAATTTTTCAATTTGGAACTTTAAATTTATGACTGAAAGAATTACAAACATTTTGATTTAAATAAGAAACACTGAGAGCCCAATATAGTGTAGTATGTATTGGAAACCGTGGATAAATGTAAGTGTGAGATGAATATACTCACAAACATGGGTTACCTCTTAGGCAACCACTGTAGATGCAGGTGAGGAGATTAGACCTGTCCTCACTCAGGATTAAGATGTCGCTCTCTGTAGATCAGAAAAGTAGGGGTAGGTCACCCCTCCACCAGGGGTGGACACAGTATTATCGTGAGAGAACAGAGGCACCAGCAGGATAAAAGGTAATACAAATTGTAAAATTTGCTGGGAGGCAGTGGTGGACTTACCTCCGGAAAGCAGACTCAAATTACTGTCTGAATTAAACAAATAAATGTATTATTGGTACCCCAAAAGAAGCAACACATTTCGCAGGCACAGCCCGCTTCATCAGGCAATAAGATGAGGACAAACAGTAGCTCGTCAGTAGCACGAATAGCACCTCTGTGTGACACAGAGGCGCTATTCATGCTACTGACGAGCTACTGTGTCCCCCCATCTTATTGCCTGATGAAGCGGGCTGTGCCTGTGAAACGCATTGCATCTTTTGGGGTACCAATAATACATTTATTTGTTTAATTCAGACAGTATTTTGAGTCTGCTTTCCGCAGGTAAGTCCACCACTGCCTCCCAGCAAATTTTAAAATTTGTATTACCTTTTATCCTGCTGGCGCCTCTCTTCTCTTACGGTAAACATTTTGATTTGTTTGGCCAAACTACCTATAAATGGATGTGAGACATCTTCATGCACAACTAGTTACTGGCTAACTTATGTAACTCTTTCTGTTAAATACAAAATAGATAAAACCGAGAGCCCAATATGGTGTAGTATGTTGTTAGCAAAGGGTATATAATTGGTGAGAAAAGATATACTCACAAACATGGGTTACCATTCAGGCAACCACTATAAAAGCAGGTGCAGAATAGACCTGTCCTCACTCAGGGTTAAGAAGTTTCTCTCTGTAGACAGGAAAAACAAAGGGGTGGTTCTCCCCTCCACCAGGGATGGACACGATATCGATATAATAGACAGAGGCGCCAGCAGGATAAAAAGGGATAAACTTGCTAAAAATTGTATTAATTTATTATTATATATTATTATATATCTGGGGTACCGTATAATAAATGTGATTGTTATTATTCAGACAGTATTTTGTGTCTGTTTTCTGGGGGTAAGCCCACCCCTTCCCCCAAGCAATTTTAAGCAATTTTAGCCATTTTTATCCTGCTGGCGCCTCTGTCTATTATATTGATCTTTCTGTTAAGTGCAGGACATATGAAAAAAAAAAGGCACACAGTTTTATGTTTAGTTATAAAAAAAACAATACAACTTGAGAACATTGTTCTACTAATCCAAAGGCTTGTAATGTGCTATCCATCAGCTTAGCATTTCTGCACCACCACAGCCAGAGGTGTTGCAAAAAACTTACCAGGTCTATGGCCATGACGTGCAGGAACCATGATCTCCAGCAGTCTACTAG